>NW_005054504.1:564443-580133 GCF_000277835.1 Geospiza fortis | reverse complement strand
GGCAGTGCCGGCCGGGCCACAGACCAGGCCTGGCTGCCCTGCGAGCTGCAGGGCGATGTCAGCCGGGGCCGGGACCGGCCCAGAGAGCTGCGGGGCGATGTCAACCGGGTTAGGGACCAGCCCTGAGAGCTGCAGGGCGATGTCAGCCGGGTTAGGGACCGGCCCTGGGAGCTGTGGGGCGATGTCAGCCGGGTTAGGGACCGGCCCTGGGAGCTGTGGGGCGATGTCAGCCGGGTTAGGGACCGGCCCTGGGAGCTGTGGGGCGATGTCAGCCGGGTTAGGGACCGGCCCTGGGAGCTGTGGGGCGATGTCAGCCGGGTTAGGGACCGGCCTTGGGTGCCCCGAGGCTGCTGCAGCTGTGGGCGGGAGGAGGAAGAGGTGTGGGATGGAGGCAGCTTCCTGGGCAGGGTGCTGATACACCTGGTGCCATCCTCCTGTTGGCCTTTCCCTCCATCTCTCAGCTGGGGCCTCTCCTTGGGGCTCTGGGGATTGGGGTTCTGCTCCTCCATGGCTCCTTTTCCACAGGTGTCCTGGGAAGCTGCTACTTCCTCAGCAAGGTGTTCTGCTTGAGTTGGTACCCCAGAGAGGCTCCTTAAACACCCCATGGGGAGGATGTGGCCCTGCTGTGTCACAATGGCCCAAGGGCACCATGAGGCCCCGCATCACCCAATGCAGTTGTCAGGTGTGTTGGGTTTGCATGGCCAGGTTTTGGCAGCAAGGGAGCTACTGGGGCGGCTTCTGTGAGAAACTGCCACAACTTCCCCCATGTCTGACAGAGCCAACACCATCGGCCCCAGGATGCACCCACTGATGCTGGTCAAGGCTGAGCCCAGCAGAGATGGTGGTGACACCTCGGGGATAAAAGATTTAACTGCAGCCCATAGGAAGGACTCACACTGGAGAACTTCATGGAGCACTGGCTCCTGTGGGAGGGATCCCACACTGGAGCAGGGGAAGGACTACAACCCCTCTCCCTGAGCAGGGACAGAAACAACATGTGATGAACGGACCATGGCCCTCATTCCCTGTTCTCCTTGTGACAATGGGAGGGAGGATGGAGAGCTCAGCAAGGAAAGGGAGGGAGGGAAAGTGGTTTTAAGATTTGTTTTACTTCTCATCATCCTGCTCTGATTTTAATTGGTAACTGATTTTCCCAAGTTGAGTCTGTTTCGACAGTCTGGAATACAGGCAGAGAGCCTGCAGGCCTGCTTGCTTCCCAGTGGGAATTCCTGCAAGGAAAGAGGGAGTTCTGCAGGCTTCTCCAAGGCTCACACAAGGGAAAACTGACCCCAGTGGGGCAGCACGTTCCCCTTTCCTCACCAGCCAGGCAGTGGTGCAGGAAGGAGCAGGCGACTAGAACAATCTGACTTTATTGGTGCAAACACTGGGCTTGGGTGAGTGGAATATTCCCAAGTGCTCCCAGGAAGCTGCCCAAGGTGCAGGGATGCACACAGCCAGCAGCCCATTCCCTCCAGGTGTTCCTGCTGTGGAGTTCAATCTTCGTGGATGTTGAAGAGCTTTGCTACTTCATTGAGGTCCTCATGCTCCTCCCCATCTTTGATGATCTGGAAGGAGGAGAACACATTAAATCCTGCAAATCCTGTAGGGAGCCAGTGCTGCAGGACTGTCACAGACAAAGCCAGGAACTCCTTGGATCCTCTCTGAAGCACCAGACTGAGACAGCCACAACACAACTGCACTTTCTACACCCAAATTCACATGGGAGTCTTAAATGTACCATCACCTGCCTACAGGAACAGCAGGAAAACCAACCTCCTGTCCCTGTTTCTGGTTTTGCTTTACAGCCAGGGAGAACAAGTGTTTTAAAAAGAGATTCAGCTCTGCAAAGGTAAGCCTGGCCCTGACTTGGAGCCAGGATACCTGGCTTGAACCTGCAACTTTTAGACAAGATGAAGAGACTACGGATTTAGAACTGCTAAGGGAGGGAGGGAGGGAAGGAAGGGGAGGGAGGGAGGAAGGAAAGGAAGAAGGCAGGAAAGAAGGAAGGCAGGATGTCCCAAGGGGATGGCAGAAGCAACATGTTTCAATTGCATCTTCATTTTAGATATCAACAAAGACTTCCACCATGAATAGTTTGTCTTGGGACAGATCACCCGAGGGCAGTGTGGGATCACTCCCACGGTTCAACCAAAATTCTTCAGAGGTGTTAAAACCTGACCTGGGTCTGGCTTAGCTGAGCTGAGAGGTCTGGGCCAGGCCACAGGGGTGGGGACACACCAAGCCCCTGCTCAGGGCTGCTCCAGCCCTGCCATGGTGGCTGTTTCTGGGATGGTGACATTTGAGACTTTTTCAGATACTTGGACATGAGACAAAGCAGCACAAAAATGGGACACTTCACTCTTGTGCCATCACTGTGACTCCAGCCTGTACTACAAACCTGGAATTTCAGCCATGCCAAGGCAAGGCTTGGAGCACACACCCGATTCGAGTTAGTTGTGTAAAAACTTTGCAAACATCCAAAAAAACCACAGGGACAGTTCCCCTAATTCACCCAGAACAGTGTTCCCATGGGATGTTGCACCAGACAGAGCTTCTGCCTTTATTTATCCTCACTTTGCATTGACACATTGATTTTTCCACAAGAAAAGCCCTGCTCTAACAAACCCCCCTGTCCGTCATCCTCCCTGCACTGACCTTCCGAGCAATGGGCATCCTGTTGAAGATGTTCCACAACACAATTCCCACCACGACCTTATCCCTGAGGTAGAAAATGACACCTTTGCCGTAATCTTCTCCTTGCTTTGGGACTTGAGGCATTGGTGAAGAGCTTTGAGAGATCTGAACTTCTGAGGCTTCCGCTTCTGTTTCACTCTCAGATCGAATTCCAGTCCCTAAGGCAGAAATAGGAGGAGTCACGCACCCAGTGCAGGACATGTGATGATGGGAGCAGACTCAAAAGCATGTTCTGCAGGAGCCTGAGGTGTTTCCCTTTGAGTTGTGTTCCCCAAAAGTTAAGTTTCATTAACACAAAGATGAAACTATCCCAACATGGAGCATAACACCAAGAATCCCCAACTTCTACCCCCAAATGCAAAGGAGAGCAGTCTGCTTCCTCCAGGCAGTAGATACAAAATAAACATGCTTGGATCCAGAGTCTCTGTTGTCCCAAACTGATCATTTTATTGCCAAGAAGGAAATCAGACTTCCCTGAGAAAATCTGCCTGGCAGTAGACATGTTCCATGATACCTTCTTGGAGGAATGCTTTAATCACATTTTAATACAAGAGCCAGCCTTTAAAGCTTGGTGAAGAAATGAGACAGCAGATTGCTGTTTCCTCGTGCTCTCAGAGGTCAGGGTGACTCCGTGGTCCCCACACCAGCACGTGCAGGAGCTCCCCAGTCCCTACCTGACTGTTCTGTTGCGCTTTTTGGCGTGTCCTTCGCTGTCGCCTTGGCAAACACTCCCACTGTGGGCAAACTGCTGTCCACGAGGCCAATGGCTTCGTACCCCACGTTGGGGCCCAGATCACTCCTAGGAATGAAATGGGAATTAAGTAATTTGTAGCAGTAGCAGAGACAAATCCAAGGCAGTTCTATCCATCCCTGCTCCACTCCTTACCCCAGCATGCTATGGGCAATGCTGGACACTGACACACTGACTGAGACACGGAGTCTCCTCTGCACACACAGGTGGAACAAGGAGTCAAGACATGACAAGCCCACAGCCATGAGAAAAACGAGCTCACTGGCCAAAACTTTGAAATCCTTCAGGCCTGCTCCCTGGGAGGCAGCTGGAGGCTTCCCAGCTTCTGGCAGCGCTGTTATCCACACCAGGCTTGGCAGCATGGACAGTCATTCAGTGAATATTTTTGAGAGCATTTGAAAAGACTAAAGAGAAGAAACCTTGCCTTAACACATTCTTGAACAGGGCACCCAGGTCTGAACTGGGGTGCTGATAGTAGATAAAGCAGCTGTGGTTTGGGACCAGTGAACAGCAGTGTCTGAAGTGTTTCCCAGGATGCTGAGGAAACAGGTGCATCACAAACCATGAATCTATGTACAACATGACCTCCCTGGCCAGAATCCTCCAGCACAGACTGGGGTGACTGCAAGAAACACCAGTAATGTGGCAGCTGTGATCATCTGGAGCTCAGGAGGGATCATGGAATGATTTGGGTTAGAAGGGACCTCAAAACCCATTTCATTCCACTCTTCTGCCATGGGCAGGGACACCTTCCACTATCCCAGACTGCTCCAAGGCCTGTCCACTTCCAGGGATCCAGTGGCAGCCTCAGCTTCCCTGGGCACCCTGTGCCAGGGCCTCACCACCCTCAGAGGGAAGGATTTCTTCTGTATATTGAACCTAAATTTCCCCTCTGTCAGTTCAGAGCCTCTCCCCCTTGTCATGGAGGAGGGACTCCAGTCCCTCTCCAGCTTCCTTGCAGCCCCTTCAGACACTGGAAGACGCTGTGAGGTCTCCACACAACCTTCTCTCCAAGAGGATCAGGATCCTGAGCACGCTGACAAAATGCATGAGGAATTCCTGTCATTTCCCAGCTTTTCAGCACGGGGGATGGAAGTGTCACTCTTCGAGGGCTGGCATAGTGTGACACCTGCCAACAAACACAGGGCTGCAACTCACAGCCCTCCTTCACCTGCATCTGGTCATGGCTGAGAGCATCCCAGGAGAAAGCACCCCTGGGAAATGGCTTTCTCTGTCCTTAGCTGCACCTGATGACCTCTGAAGTTTTTCCCAACCTCAAGGATTCTGTGGCTCTACGTTTCTTGTTAGAAGTGAAGTGAGAAATGCTCTGGGCCCTGAATCCAGGCAGGACAGACCAAGAGTTCAGGTAAGTGACAGCAAGTCATAAATAACTTTTTCTATGGGGATTTCTCTGAAAAAAACTAAAACTCTTTTACCCATATTTGAAATCCTGTCAATAAACAGGATTTGGGATTTTTCATTGGTCTGAACTAACAGCCTTTTGGATTTTAATTTTTGGGGGGCTTTTTTTTGTTTCATTTTTCTGTTCTCATTCATTTTGTTTTAAAAAGAACTTCAGGAAAATATAGCCAAGTTGCCCATTTTCCTGATACCTCTCTCTGGAAAACAACTTTTCAGGTACACCTGGATGCAGCAATGCTTTGCCACTAAAACATCAGTTCAGCAAAGTGCAACACTCAGACCCACAGATTGGGCTGGGGAACTTCAGATAATCATCACAGAAAAGTTGCTGCTAAATTCAACCTGTAAATCGGTCTGCTCTGAGGAAAGGGCTGCTCTGTATTGCTCCTTGCTCTGCGGAATGGGACTCGTTCTGGGAGAAACTCGCATCTGC
The DNA here is from genome assembly GCF_000277835.1 of Geospiza fortis. Taxonomy (NCBI): domain Eukaryota; kingdom Metazoa; phylum Chordata; class Aves; order Passeriformes; family Thraupidae; genus Geospiza; species Geospiza fortis. The sequence goes on along the minus strand of NW_005054504.1, from coordinate 574,833 downwards.
AGGAAGGGAAAGCTCTTGAGGGAGATGAGGGCAGAGCAGCAAATGCTCAAACACCTCCCCCACCCTGAGCTTTAGGAACATGAAGCTGTGCCAGGTGTTTGCTGAGGTGGTTTCACTCCCCGTGGGAAACAGACACTTCTCAAGGTGTATCTTGTCCAAACTCCTGCAACATGGCCACACAAGGAACCCCTAAAGAGGAAAGGACTGTTACCAGAACATGGACTGGTGCCAGTAGGGCTTTGCAGCTCCTGTCATGTTTTCTCCAGCCAATCTCCCGCTCACCACGGCATGATCATGGTGCTCCACACGCCTGCGGCCCAGTTTGATGTCATAAAAGCAGGCAGCATCCCCTGCCTTGGAGAGAACCATGCCGTGAGCACCGTGACAGGCAAAGCTTCCACCAGTGCCCGAACAAAAAACATCAGGAACAGAACAAATGGAACAAGGAACTGAGTTTTTCTGACAAACCCCAAACACCACCACTACCTCATCCCACTCCCTGGACTACACAACTCCCAGTTTCTCAGCATTTTTCCCCGATCTTTGGAAAAATAATACAGCATGAGGTACGTTTTCCAGAGGAATCAAAGTATCAACGCCCACCAAGGGACTCTTATGCAAGCAAGTGATCCAGGCTATCTTTAGGTTACCCCAACTCCTCTTACACAGCATAAATATTCCAAACTTGCTGTGGTTACCACGGCAACGAGGTGGCTGCAGCGCCTGACCAGGCTCTGGGCCTGCGCTACAACTGCTCTCCTTACTCGCTCCTGTTCACCCCCTTCACCTCCTCCTGTCACTGTGTGTCCCACTACAGCAGCAGCAGCACTGGGAAGCTGTGCCCACACTCAGCACCCAGATGTTGTGGGAGGCTGTGCCCACACTCAGCACGCAGATGTTGTGGGAGGCTGTGCCCACACTCAGCACCCAGATGTTGTGGGAAGCTGTGCCCACACTCACCGCCCAGCTGTGGGAGGCTGTGCCCACAACTCACCACCCAGATGTTGGAGCGTGCCTGCAGCTCTGCGTTCACCCGGAACCCCCCAAAGTCAGAGTCCACCTCCAGCCCTGCTGACTTGGCCAGCTCCACATTGGGCTCCAGCCCCACTGCAGCCACGATGTGATCTGTCTCCACCTGTTTGGGAATGCATAATTAGGATGTTAATTTCTTGTGTGCTCCTCCAAACGTGACCCTCTCCCTGCTTTCCCATTTACCTTCCGGCCGTCCTTCAGTTTAATCAGCAGCCGGTTGCCGGAGACAGAGACGGATTTGACCACGGCATTAGGCAGGACATTGACGCCCTCTGGAAACGAGCACAGGACACCTCACTGCCTGCTCAGGGCTGGGCAGATCCCACCTGCAGCAGGTGGTTGGTGCAGACAGATGCCAGGTGAGGAACCAAGACAGAGCCCACTCGAGCTCTGCTGCATGTGCTAGTGCAGCTCTGGGGGAAGGACCAGGAGAAACCCAGATAAAAAGTCTGAAAGCTGCTTAGAAGACAATCCAAAGTACATCTCATGTGATGACAAGGCCATATCCAAAAGAATTCCCTAAAACAAGTGTTCAGGAACTAAGGACACTCAATTACCTATTGCTGTGCCACAGCCAGAGCCAGAGGTCCAACAATGCAGCTTCCAAAAAAGAAAGTAACTCAGACCTGTGGGTTATCAGGCCCTGCAATCCACACCTCAGTGACATTCCTCCTCCCTCCCTCTCCACTTCCCAATGCACAGGATTATTTTGCACTTAATGCCGCAAATGGAAAAAGGTGTTTTGGATCTTACTGACTTTATCAGCTAAACACTACTGAATCTGGCCTGACCCAAGTGTGTGCATGGACACAGAGATCATTCCAGGGAAACAGCCACAGGGAAGGAAAGCTGCACTGATATCAGCAAGCCTGCTTACTCAGCTTCCCCAGAGGAACTGTCAAGAAGCCCAGGTTTCATGGCAGCTTTGTGCTGCCCAAGCTGCCTGAACTGCAACTTCCCCTGTGCTGCACCCAGGCCACTTTGCAGGGCCCAGACCTCCCAAGGCTCCAGGGAAAGAAAGGAGCTGAATGTCCCCAGGAGCAGCTGCCTGGCAGCCACCAGCCCAAACCCGCTCAGCAGCTTCACCTCTTCTGACTTTCTCCGTGGTCCAGTTACTCAGGTATTCAGGCAGGACTTTGCCCATGTTGCCGTTCTCTGGAAACAGCTGGATCACCTCCAGGCCTCGGGTTCGTGCTGGAAGGGAAGCATGGAGCAGCAAGATGAAGAGCAGCAGCAGATGTTGGAACACACACACTTTATACAAGGAGCTTGACAGAAGTTTCCAAATCTGGGAGTTCTGACTCCCAAGGAGTCACAAAGTGACTGACTACTGTTTCACATATACCTGCAAAGTCTAGATAACAGACTTTTAGGGAAAATATTGGTATTTTGGCAAAAAGTTTTAAAAATTACCATAAAGGTCCTACGCACACACTGACAGAATCCAGCTGCTCACCACCTCTTTGAAATCACAGAATTATGGACTGCTTTGGGTTGAAAGGGACCTTAAAGATCATCCAGTTCCAACCCCAAAATCATAGTTTGAGGGTGGCATTGAGCACAGAGAACAAATGTAACTTTTGAGAGGGTGGAATGACTCTGTAGCTCGCACTGGCCTGCAGAGCTCTCACCTCTGTGGTCAGAGGGCGAGACTGGGAAAACCTTGGCCACACAGGCAACAAGACACTCGTGTGTTGTTTCCTTTAAGCAAACACAGAGTCTGTGCAAAAACTGAGCAGCTGGGACTGAAAAGAAGTTTCTAATGTGAGGCTGCTGCCACTCAGTGCCTGTCAAAGCTGGGGACACGCTCACCTCTCCTTCCCAGAGCGCAGGCCAGCTCACTGCCAAGGAAACCACCACCAATAATTGTGATGGATTTGACTTCTCTGGAAATCTTCTCCAGCCTTTGGAAGTCCTCGATCTGAAAGAACATTTACCCCCATTTCCAATCCTAACAGCAATGGCAACATTGGTCATATTCAATGGCTTTTATTCACTTTGGAAGGTGCAGCAAAGTCACACAGGAGGGAAAATTTAAAAAAACACCTAAACCCCATAATCCCACATACTGTTACAGCTCTCAGGCTGAGACAAGCAGGTTGAGTAGACTCTACCCTGGTTTCCTGCCTGGGAAAAAGAATAAGCAGGCAATTGATTCCTGGGCATCATCTGAGGGAAGCATCTGAGCCAAGGCAGGACCATCCCAACCCAAAGCAGAAGAGTTTAAAAACTGAAGAGTGGTAAATGGCTCTGATTTATTCAGCCTCACTGGGGCTGGCAGCACCTGGAGGTTACCTTTCGGAACAGGGTCAGCCTTTTCTGCACATCTTTTCCTGCTCTTTCGATGGCAGGCAGGTTCCTTGGGGATCCCCCTGTGCACAACAAGGAGAGGAGACTAGTGACACCACAGCCATGGCACTGGATATCCAGACAGTGCAAAGCTGTCTTGGATCTCAGTTGTGCTTCCCAAACTGTTCCAGTATGGGAATATCCCAGTATCCCTGTTGCTGCCTGAATGTCCCAGAAAATCTGATGATGCAAGGCAGGTGAAAAACGCAGCATGGCTGTCTGCACAACTGTCCTTCGTGTGACTGCTCCACATCATGTTTGACACTGCAGAGACTTCTTCTCAAATAGAACCAATGCATCATGGAATGGTTTGGGTTGGAAGGAACCTTAAAGCTGATCCTGTTCCACCCCCTGCCATGGGCAGGGACACCTTCCACTATCCCAGGTTGCTCCAAGCCCCATCCAGCCTGGCCTTGGACACTTCCCAGGGGCAGCCACATTTTTTCTGGGCAACCTGTGCCCAGGAAGAATTCCTTCCCAGTATCCCACCTAATCCTGCCCTCTGGCATTCCCCATTGTCCTGTCACTCCAGCTCCTTGTCCAAATCCCCTCTCCAGCTCTCTTGGAGCCCCTTTAAGCATTGGAAGGCTCAATGATCTCCCAAAAGCCTTCTCTTTCTGAGGCAGGACTCCCCCAGCTCTCCCAGCTTGACTCCACAGGGGAGGTACTCTAGAGAATTTATGTCTAGCTAAATGTCACTGAAATAAAAAGCCTGGCACAGGACCAGGAACAAGAGAAAAAACCACAGCACTTACCAGTGGCAATGAGACATTTGTCGTAGGATATCTGGGTCCCATCATTAAGCTTCACTGTGTTCCCTCTGACATCCATGTGCACAACCTGCAAGATGAACCAAGCTGAGCTCGAACTCTTAACTTCATGAACTACTGAGCAGAGTTACAAACTTGCAATTAACATTCTCCTACCTTTAGGTTTAGGGTAGGGGTAGGAGTGGGGAAGTGAGAGGACTGGAAGTGGGAATTGAGACAACTTCTTTGGGAGTCACCATAACTCAGGTTGATCTTCCCAAGGTCTGAGTGTGAAATGGGCTCAGACACAGCACATCTCAGCAGAAGAGGAATCACTGACATTTATCATAGCAACATACAAACAACCAAGGATATAAATATTTTAGAAGGTTCACCATATATTTCTCCACCTTCCTGCTGCTTCAGCACAGTGCTCCTGCTCACCTTATCACCCACTACCTTTATCTCTGTGCTCTCCTCACCTCACCTTCCAGCCCACACAGCCCAGTTCCCACTTGTCACACCCTGTCTCTAAGGTCTACATATTTTTGTCCCATGCCCAGACTCCAAACGTATCCTTCTCTCTTCTTCATCATCTTCCCTCAGCTCACTGCTATTCCTCTTGGCTTCTCCCACTTTCAAACTTCAATTCAGATTAGCATAATCTCTGCTCAATCACATTTTTCCCAAACTTATCCAAATTCCCCTTCCCAGCCAACTCCTCCTCCAACTCCAGTGGTTCAGTACCAGCTTAGAGTGCAGGTTCTGTTCAAGAAGAGCTGTGGGAACAACAGCCAGTGCTGTACCCACCTTCTTGCCAGGCAGAACTGCCACCCCACCATTTTCCACAGAAGGCAGGTCCTCGACAGGCACATAGAAAGATGGCGGCTGGAAATAGATACTGAGAAAAGTTCCATTATCAAACAGGTTCCCCTTGCTCTGGGATACCAGATATCCAGCTGTTCAGCAACTCCGACGAGATAAAGACAGCTCTGTGCTTCTCTAACAAGCTCCACAATTATTTATCTATTTTTAAGTATTAGGGTCTTCACACTGTTGAAGTTCTAGGGTTTGGATCGTGGAATCATAGAATTGGTCAGGTTGGAAAAGATCATAAAGTCCAACCACCAAGTAAGGCTTAATCACGGAAATCACAAAAATCAAGTGTGATCCTGTGTCCCTGGACCTCTGTTCTAACGTGTGGAGCTTCACCTTTAACTTACTTCCCAGGACTCCTGCCCACAGAGGGACATATCTAAGGGGAATCACAGCAAAGTTCAAGAGGCATCGAGTACTGAGCGAGCTCTGGTGGGAAGCAGAATTCCTGAACCCCTGCTAGCACCAACACCCCCTTCCCTACGCTCAGTGCTCCACTGGCTGGTGGTTCTCTCCCAAGAACAGTTTGGTCGTTGTCACCTTGTCACTAACCACTTCCTGTGCCCTGTCACCTGCAGTGCCATGTACCTCCTCTCCTTGCCATTCCACTGCTTGAATCGCAACGTCTCTGTCACTTTGGGATCATCGGAAAACCACAGTTCTTTGGAAAGGGGTGGACGCATGTAGGGCAGGGCGGGATCTTCAGACACAATCAGCACCTTTAATTGGCCAGGAAACACATCAGCTGGAGCGAGAGCAGGCAAACGGGAGCACACAGAGCAGGACAGGATGGAGCAGGACAGCGCTTACCCGCGCGCCGGGGTCGCGGGCCCGGATGGATCTGGCAGCAGCGAAAGCAGCAGTTCCTCCGCCAATGAGCAGGAAAGGGACGTGGGATGGGACCTTGGGAGGAGTGACCGGAGCTGCAGGTGACAGATGGGACAACTTACTGCAAATACAGGCACACGGCCCAGCCCCAGGGCACAGAGTATGTCATCAGAGGCCTTCCACATCCAGACTTCCTTTGGAAATTGTCCTCCTTCTGCACCAGTACCCGTCCCAAGAACCCTGCTGCTGCTTCCCCCAAAGCTGCTCCCTGCAGGAATCAGTCAGATTTAACAAACTGGTTTTTCTAAGCGAGCCCAAAAGTCTGCACTGGCCAACCAGTGAGTAGTTTATAAGAAAGGGAAGTTCCCCAAAAGGCCAAGGCACGTTTTTTGGTAATTTTGTTCAAGGAGACAACTTTTGAGTTGCGTGCAGAAAGAACCTCCTCCCACAGGCAAGTCCTGTTGCTGAGAAACATGCGGTTAATCCGTGGGCAGGGACAAAGCAGGCAGTTAAGTATTGGCACCAGAACTCACCTGCTGTGCCCTGAGGAGCAGCACCTGCACCGAAAGGGAAGAAAGACATGGCTTACGTCAGCGAAGCACAGGCTGTAGTTTGAGAGCTGCAGTTCAGGGCTCACTCCAGGATGCACAGGCTCTCCACCAGCCAGGGAAGGAGGCCCTTCCTTGCCAGACTATGCAAAGGTAAAAGCCAGAAGCAGGGCACACTTTTTTCTCTTTTTACCACAGAAGGAGTAAATGACAGAAATCAGCCCCAGGAGACATCCTACTTCATCCTCAGGATGGTCTGTAAAATAGCCTCTTCTGGGTCATGGAGCCAGCACTGTCTTCTGTGCTGGGAAGTCATAGAACAACAGAATCCCAGAATGGGTTGGGCTGGGAGAGACATTAAAGCTCATCCAGTTCCACCTCCCTGCCATGGGCAGGGACACCTTCCACTAGACCAGGCTGCTTCCAAGCTCTGTCCAACCTGGCCTTGAATGGGAATTTGAAACAATGGCACACACTGAGAGGTGCAATCCAACAAAGACACGTCTGTGATTCCAGAGAGGCTCTGTTCTGTTTGTTTTGGAGGGCTCAAGCTCATGAAGAACAGAGCCCAGCCCTGACCTGGCAGGGTACCCACCTGAGGCAGAGGACTCCTGGTCTTGGGATTGCCTGGCTATCGTCGCGAGCCGGCTGGCGTATCGCTCTTTGCTCTCCTGTATTGTTTTGTATGCCTGCAGACACACAGGAGACATTGACCTAGTACACCTTACAACACCAAGGCACCATCCTGCTGCTGCCCTGACAGGCTTTTGTCCACCCCACATGCTGGAAAAGCCAGTGACAACATGTGAGGCAAAATACACCTCCCTGGACAAGGTGCCCATTGAGAATGGCCTCAGAAAATGACCTGCTCCACCAGGTGTGGTGAGCCCTGGATGTCTGGCTGCTTCCCAGAAGCCATGAACCTTCCTGCAGGTGTTTGGCTGCACACCTGTTCTAAGAGGAACCAGCTCCAGTGAAGGAAATGCAGCCAAACCACCCCAAGATGACATGCAAGCTGGGCCATGACACAACACGAGACTGCAGAAAGGGAAGACAAATCCAAAGAAAAAGCATCTCCCACCTTCCAAAGCCCAGAGCAGCTGGGCAGAGCCAACAACCTGACTGGCTTTCTCTAGGCATGGTGGTGGCAGGACAGCCCTGACATTAGCAGGGCCTTGAGCCACGGGAGCGGGGCTGTTCCAGGCACTGGCCCTTGGATGTGGAATCTCTTCCAGCTGAATCCTGACCTGCGTATTTGACTGTGAAACTCAGGATACAGCATAAGCAGAGCCTGCATGTACAATTTACTGGTACAGACAAGGAGGGAACATCTCTTATATCACGTTAACTTACAAGAAAAATTGGGTTCTCCTGAACAGGAGCTGAAGACACTGGGAGTGCTGGGAGCAGGTCAGAGTCCAGTATTTTTCCCCAAGGGTAAAAAAAATAAAGGGAAGCAAACCTTTCTTTGGGGCAAAACCTTTGCACATAATAATCTCCATCATGTGCATGACATCAAATTTTATTTGCCAATCCTCATAAGTTGGTGTTTTATAGCAAATTCTTTTAAACAAGAACGGAGGAATTTAATGCCAGGCACAAAAAAGAGCACAGAACAAAGGCTGTCCAGGGAACTGGAGAAATGCTGGAAATACTAGAAAACAAGAACTTGACAGTGTTTAGAAGAATTAAGATAAAGGTATTTTAAAGCCTTTTGCTCAAAGACAGAAAAGTCAAGGTTTACAAACCACCTCTGCTTTTACAAGCAGAATCAGGAAGGTTTTAAGCGAGTCCAAAGGGCAGCATACGGCAAATTAAATCCGATCCTTTAGGAAAAAAACACTGTTATGCACAGGCAGAACATCAGATCAGCCCTTGAGGATAAATATTTCCAATGGGACAATGTCAAGTTCTTTCTAGTTAGAAGCAGAACTATACTTTGCCAGGACATGGGGTGATGTTTCAGTGCTCCTCCATGAGGAAATCACCAAGTTGGACAAGTTTCCTTTCATTCCCTTTAGCACACTTATATTTAGGTATTATTTCCTTTTCTGCATGCCAACATTACTGATATAATGAGAAGTGCACTAATTAATAATTTGTGCCCTTAGACAGTCACAAACAAAGACAGCCAGTTTGAGTTTAGATTTCCTTAATGTGGAAAGGTTAATTCTAAGGCAGTTTTCTCCACTAAGAACTGCACCATCTGAGAATATTCAATTTGTAACCTTAAATTCTTTGGCAATGTCCCTTGGAAATGAAGTACCTGAGAGCAGGGAGCACAAAGAGGGCTGGAAGTGAAGGGCTACAGGGTGGGAGGTACAGACAGGTGCCCACCCTCCACCCTCCCACCCCACAAACACCTTTAGTGAAGCATCTTACATAAACTCCTGTCCCAGTGACTGTTCCTCCCACTATTAAGTATAACAAGAGGTTGCTGCCAGCTTTGCCAGGAACACCTGAAGACGTCAGGGATCTAGAAGGGCATCTTAGCTGATGGCATTGCAAAACTGCAGGGGAAGACAGGAAATGGAAGAGAAGAGGGAAAGAACTGAGTATTAGGAAGGATTCTTGATTAAACAGGTCTTGGGAAAAGCAGAGTGCACTTTGTAATTTCAGCTACCTTGTCTGCCAAAAAAAAAATGGGCAGCAGGGCACAGGAAAGAATTATATTTAAAGGAAATAGAAGAATATTTTTCTTCCATGCACTGTTTTGAATTTTTTTTCCACTTTCCAGGAGCTTCCGTTGGAGAAAAATGGAATTTGGAACTTTTAGTGAATATGATCCTCCTAGAGAAAGAGCTTGGAAACAAAGATTTGTGTGGTGTAAACTTGGGATCCATCCACTCCCAGGCAATGCTGAAACTCTTCAGCTCTCTGGGAGTGTCATTTACTCTTTCAGTGAGGCTGCAAATCTTTATTCTTTTTAAGTAGAACATAAATACCCCCCCAGCTGGGAGTTGATTTGGTAAACTTACACAAGTTAAACAAATGTTCTGAACTGAGATTTGGCAAGGAGTTGTTTGTCTCATACAAGACAACAGACAGAGCTGTGTCTGGTCATAACAAAAAAACCCAAGAGTGCCTTTAAGGTAAAAAACTTAAAAGGTAACTGAAATTACAGTTAAAATCCAAGTAATCATAAGAAGTTACTTTCCATTTAGCTCTCCCTTGAAGTTTTCTGAAGGGGGAAACAGAGATAAAGCTACAGAAATCAAAAGCTGAGTTAAGAGAGCTGGAATACAGCAAATGCTCGACAGGAGAGATGGACTGCAGCTTCTTCCCAGGAGCCACCTTTCTACTTACATAGGCACCTGCTCCTAAGGTGGACAAGCCCACAATAAGGACAAAAACCGAATTACTGCCCTTTTGCCCAGGCACGCCTGTGCTAGCCACTTGTCTGCTCAGCTGCAGGTCTGGGGGCACATTCCAGCGCTGCAACAACGTGCCTAAGGAACACAATTTATTGGAAAAACAACACAAAAACACCGTCAATACAAAGGTAAGTCTGGAAATTTAGAGACTAAGTCAGTTCTGAACCCAAACAAATTCCTTGTTTGGAAAACCCAGCCCCACATCTGAGCGACTGCAGGGCATTATCCTGAGCCACGACAGTGTGCTCTGGGCAGCTGTGGAGACCAGATTATCTGTAAGATCAAGGGGTAACTGAACTGATAGCAGGAGCATCTCTAGGCAGCTGCCTGCAGCTGGAGCCTCCAGCCTCTCTGGGCTGGCCGATCACAGAGATGTGTCTTAGTGGTTCCAACACCTTCTCCAGGCCTCTTTTGCCCGAGGATGCGCCTGGCTCCAGCAAAAGCAGGAGCCAGGCCAGGGTGGGCAGCAGGGATGGTGACACCGGCACCAAACTCCCTCTGCTCACACAGCTCATTCCACCGGGATAAACCTCCAGCAAGGAACGGGGTTTTGCTGGCAAAAAGGGCATCCCCGGTGAAAATGAGCAGATGCAGGTGCAGGCATCTCCCGCCGCGCAAGCCGGACGAGGAGCAC
>NW_005054504.1:559128-563390 GCF_000277835.1 Geospiza fortis | reverse complement strand
CTACACCGACTTCACGCGCACCAGCGAGCCCCGGCACCAGCGAGCCGTGAGGCACTTCTGGGGTGCCCTCCGCGATGGAGGGGTGCTCTACAAGGGCTCCTACGAGGGCTGGTACTGCACGCCCGAGGAGAGCTTCCTGCCCGAGAGCCAGCTGGCCGAGGGCACGGACGCCCAGGGCCGCCCCTGCAAGGTGTCCTTGGAGACCGGCCATGAGGTAACGGGCTGCAGGAGCACTGCGCGCTCACCTGCCGGTCTGCTCCGGCCAGATTTGGGGTGTTTAATGCTTCCCGTAGCCTTTTATTAATTCGTGTTGGCCGAGACTCACCTGTATTTCAGTGGCGTGTCAGAGAGCTGCCAGACCCCACCTGGCAGGTGCACATTGCAGCTATGTGCAACAGGAAGGATTCAGCCCCTTCTGAGTCCACAGGCTGTTGGCTTGGGAATGGTGTTCTACAGGAGTGATGACAGAAGCTGAACAGGAGGATAAGGGTGTATTTCACTGAGGGGTTCCAACTTTGAGACCTGTTTTGTGGCACAGTTCAGTTTGGCCTCTGGACACTTACCCATCTCTTGAATGGGTTTTGCCCTGCCTAAAGCACTGTAACATCACCTGTCAGCCAGGATGGGCGTGCCCAGGAGTGTGGTACCTTCCCAAGCGTCTCTCTGACACTGTTTTCTTAGAAGGTGTGGAGTTACATGATTTAATCCAGCAGCTACAGATAATGCTGCTCAGAGCTCAGCACAGGTTATGCTCCTGTGCTATTTGTATGAGGCTGGGATGTGGGAGCACTGGTCCACACAGAAAAGGCTATATTGGCAAATAGTAACTCTCGAGAAAGCACCTAAGATATAATTGGGAAAAAGATACGTTTCCAGGCAAAGTAATCATTCTTTAGACTTAAAACAGTCAGCAGACTTCAAAGTCAAGAATGCCCTGAGAACAATTCCTGGCCTCGCCTGTGTGTTGAACTGTCCAAGGAAATAGGAGTGTTCATGGAGCAGAGAAGCTCTTGCAGTGTGGTGAGCAAGGATGGGAGGGTTTATTTCCAACCTGAAAGAGGCAGTTGGGCAGTTTGTTCCTTGGGAATTTTGTGAAGGAGAAGGGGGAGCTTGCACATGCCATAAACCGCAGACTTCTGGTGAGTGAGTGGATTCTGGCATCTGGTGGAGCCTGGGGCTGAGGACGTACAGCTTGTCTTTGATGATGCTCTTTAGGTCTTCCTTGTACACTTCAAGATTGCTGACCCAGCCGTGGATCCCTGAGTGCCTTACACAGCTCACTCGTACCACATCCACCCACCACGTTTTCACTGGTTTAGCTAAATGTGTCATTTAATGGATTTAACTGTGGGGGAGAAGTGCTGTCAGTGCTGTAAGCAAACAAAGTTAGTGACTTAGATGCATTAAAGCATAAATTGAGGAAAAAGAGGAGTATGGTCCCAGGAGAACAAGGCAGGCACCAGGAGTGGCAGTAGGGCAGGACTTACAGTGTCATTTTGTCTTTTCATTATTTTCCACTATTACTGCAAAACTATGTTGTTAAGAAGGTGTATTCTCATCTCCCTAACTCCTTTCTGATGTCACATCAGCCTGGCAGGTAGTCCTTCCCAGGGTTACAAGTGTTTTTAGAAGCAGGATGCTGAACCATCCCAGGTGCCTGAGTCCTCAGGTGTGTTCCTGGGGATCCCAAGGAGGCAGCATCTTGGGTAAGAAGGTTGCTACTAGTCACGGAAAGGTGCTGACAGCTTCCCGTGGCATGGGAGGACACCCAGACGCAGGCAGTGTGCGACAGCCTCCATGCTGAGAATGGTGTGTGCAAATTGTCAGCCTGTTCTTGGGGCCATAATCCTTTCTTCTCCTGCTGTCCCAGGTGCACTGGACCAAGGAGGAGAATTACATGTTCAGGCTCTCAGCATTTCGGGATCCCTTGCAGAACTGGCTCCGGGACAACCCACGTGCCATTTTTCCTGACCCTTTCTACCAGTGCGTGCTCCGTTGGCTGGACGAGGACCTGCCAGACTTGTCGGTGTCCCGCGAGCGAAACCGGCTGCAGTGGGGCATCCCCGTGCCCAGCGACCCCACACAGACCATCTACGTCTGGGTGGATGCTCTGGTGAACTACCTGAGCGTGGTGGGGTACCCTGAGAGCCACGGCGCGTGGTGGCCGGCCGTGCATCACGTCGTGGGCAAGGACATCCTGAAGTTCCATGCGCTGTACTGGCCAGCGCTGCTGCTGGCGGCAGGGCTGGAGCCCCCTGAGCGCATCCTGGTCCACTCCCACTGGACTGTGCGGGGCCAGAAGATGTCCAAGAGCCTGGGCAACGTGGTGGACCCCAGCGTGTGCATGGGGCAGTACGGCGTGGACGGGTTCCGGTACTTCCTGCTGCGGCAGGGCGTCCCAGAGAGGGATTGTGACTACTATGATGAGAAGGTGGTGAAGTTGGTGAATTCAGAGCTGGCAGATGCGCTCGGGGGGCTGCTCAATCGCTCAACAGCCCCCAGCATTAACCCCAGTAACACCTACCCCTGCTTCTCAGAGCCCTGTTTCCCAAAGGTCCTGGATTCCAGAGAGGCAAGAGACACAGGCAGGGCGTGTGCTGAGGACTACAGGCTCGTGGCAGCAGTGGCCTCGCTGCCTGTGCAGGTAGACAGTTATTTTGAAGGCTTCCAGATCTACAGGGCTTTGGAATGCATTGCCCAGTGTGTGAGGCAGACCAACGGCTTCTTCCAGAGGCACAGGCCTTGGAAGCTTGACCGAAGGGATGCTGTGGAGCAGCTCTGGCTGGACACCATCCTGCATGTCACACTGGAGTGTCTGCGCGTGTACGGGACGCTCCTGCAGCCCGTGGTCCCACACATGGCAGACAAGCTGCTGTCCCGGCTGGCTGTCAGGCCAGGGGAGAGGCGCCTCTCTGGTCTGACGTTCCTAGCACGCTATGATGGAAAGTCATGTCCCTTTGAGGGGAGGCAGCTCGGACCTGATACTGGCATCTTGTTCCACAGGCTGGGCAAGTTGGAAACTATGAAGAAGAGAAAGCAAGAAGCTCAAGTCCCTGACAAACAGCTTCTGTGAATAAAAACTTCCAGGAATTCCTGGAAAACGTTGTTAAAAGCACTTTCCTCCCATTCCTGGTGGTGGTGTGGAGGGGTGGGAAACTGGCCTGAGCAGGGAGGATCAAGCAAGCCCTGAGGAGAGACAGGCTTGGTCCTGGGCCTCCTTGGTGTTGTGTCTTTGCACAGGGAGATGGAGGAAGGGTCGGTCTGCAATGTCCTCATCTCACTTTTGGTCCACAGGTTTTTGGCCAGGTCAGAAGTAGCTGGGAGTGGTCAGAAATGGTTCTGGGGGACCCTGGTGCCCATTGGGTCTCTCAACTGAGCTCCCTTTGTGGGCCAAAACTAGTCTGAGTGAGCCTCAATGGGGACAATCCTGTGTGGCTGCTCTTTATTCCTAGGGCAGGACAGTACCATGGTCAGACAGTGTGTCTCATTCAGCAGTGCAGGACCGGCAGACATGACCAGAATGGGAAAGGGGGGGCATGTGTTTCATCAGACTCAGCTTTCTAAGGCTTTTTCAGTTGCTGCAAGGCTTAGTGCACCCTGTTTTATGTCCATGCTGCTGGAAGCAGATGAGCACTGACACTCTGGGGTGGTGGTGACCACTGGGAGTCTCTGGTAAATCCTTCCCAGCCTCTGGCTCCTGCAGGTCCCATCAGTGCTAGCACTGGAGCAGTCATCTTCCAGAGGCTCATTCTGGGGGTCTTTGGGTTCTTTTGGGATCACCTGGGCTGTGTGAGCAGGAGCTATGCCCCATGTTCCAATCGGTCCCCATGCCACTGTTGCTGTGCCACTGCCTGATGCTGTCCCAGTCCAGCTGACCTGAGTCCCCTCATCCCCTCCTGCCATGGCTCTCCTCTCCTCCTGCAGATTGTCACCTGCACCCCTGACTTCTGCAATCCTTGTGTGCGTGCTTCCTACTGCAGCCCCGTGCCCTCGTGCCGTGGGTGGTGGCTCCCCACTGCCCTGTTTCTTGGGGCAGAAGGGACACATGCCCTTCCTGGTCTCTCTGATGCTGGCACACGGGGGCTGTGGCTGCCCAGCTGGACGTGAAGAGGGTCATTCTGGCACCGGCGGTTGTGATCTCACTGCCACCTCTTGGCACTGGCACCGTACGGATGTTGGTGTCCCCGCTGTCTGGCACGGCCTCGCTGTGCCCCTCGGTCTCTTGCTCCCTCCGGCAGGGGCCAGGCCCGCTGCCCGCAGCC
>NW_005054504.1:555996-558446 GCF_000277835.1 Geospiza fortis | reverse complement strand
GGTACCAGTGGGCCGTGCTCTACCCTCCGTGAGCCCCACTCTGTCCCCGGTGGGCCCTGCACCGGCCCCGATCTGCAGCCCCAGCAGCGATGGCAGCCAGTCCCCCATCCCTGCCTCTTGCCAAACCCCTCCTGGGGGCTTTTCCTTTCATCCCAGTTGGAGGGAGGGAACAGGGCCAGGGAAGAATTCTCGTCCCTATGTTGCAGAGATGGCCCTGGACCAGTCCCTGCTGCCTTGTCACTATTTCTGGGGTTGGCTTGAGCATGCAGAGATCAGAAGTGATGGCTCCGGGTGAGTCACCGCCACCCTTGCGATGGGCACATCTGGATCCTCGCAGCATTGGGGTGGCTCCAGCTCCGGACACTGGACCAGCAGAGGGGTAGAGTTGCGCTGGGATGGGGGACAGGACTCTGTGCCACAGCCAGGGGGTCTGCAGGGGCAGGGGGCGGTGGGCTGGCAGCAGCCACACTGGAAGGCTGAGGGCTCACATGGGCCAGCGGCAGTGCGCTCGGCTGCTGTGGCAGCAACGGTGCAGGAACCTGCTCCCAGCTGCACCTGGAGCTGGGATTGCAGCAGGATGAATTTTCTTATGAAGGCTGGTGTGACACCTGTAAAGAATGATCAGCCCAGACCTGAAGAGCTCTGGCTGGTGTGTCAGAACAAATCTGGCACTGGTAGGAACCACCCAGGAGCAGAGTTTGTGGTGGAGCTTGGCCTGCACAGCTGTGGGGATCAGCACCCACAGCCCCTGAGGCTGGTGCTGGAAGAACAAACATCACTGCTGTACTGACAGATGGCTGATCAGAAGTTGAACTCACAATGAAACCAGACCTTGTGTTGGTGGGTGAGAGCTTTAGCTGTGCTTCTAGGCTCTCCATGAATGTTTTTCCCTCTCTTCTTTAGAGGTGCTCATCCTCCCTGCCCTCCCTGGCTCTGTCCAGCCCCATGGAGCTGTGCCGGTGTGAGCTGTGGTGCAGGCTGGCATGGAGCCTGTTTGCTGCCACTATCTGGAAAATGTTGCCAGGTTTTCTACCTTTGGATATTACTTGAGCTCCAGTGGGCAGGAGTGGGAGGTAATGCAGCAAACCGACCTTTTCCTGGGATATGTATCCTAGAGAGGAGGTGAGAGGAGGGACAAGGACCCTTCTTCTCTTGCTCTGCCTGGGAGAGACTGGCCCTGAAAGGCCTGAGCAGCAGCTCTGCTTTGCCAGCATTTTTCAATTGGAAAGACTCTGAGGCAGGTCCTGTCTCCATGGGTACAGGGCAATTTGGATTAACTGGGAATTGCCACTTCAGGCTACAAAACATTTCCAGGAGAACCCAGACTGACCCCTGGGACATGCTGCTGGTTGCCAGTGTTCAACCAGACTTGGTGTCACTGACCAGCACTGTCTAGGCCCAGACACTCAGCCAGTTCCCAGCCCACCTCATTGCCTGCTCATCCAGCCCAGAGACCTCCTGCCATCTCTGTCACTTGGGTCAGGATGGTGTCCTGGAATGTTCTGGATTGCCTGTACCCTGCTGTGCTGTCCTTCCATGAGATGTTGGGGTGGCTGAAGTTCTCTGTGAGAACCAGGGGCTGCAAACACAAGGCTGCTGCTCATTCTCCACAGAGCACCTCATGTGCTTCCTCTGCCAGGTGGTCTATAGCAGAGACCCCCTACAATGTCATCTGTCATGTTTTGTTTTCTAATCCTCCCCCATGAGCTCTGTTGGGTCCTCACCCATCCCCACAGAGCTCCTGGCCCTCCCACTGTGCTCCTACACAAAGGGTGGCTCTCCCTCCTCATTTTCTCTTTTCCTCTGTGAAATCATCAGTGTTCTCGTTCATGGCGTAGGATTTGGTGCACAAATAGACATGGATCTGTTGGAATGAGTCCAGAGGAGGCTGAAAAGATGCTCAGAGGGCTGCAGCCCCTCTGAAGTCAGGCTGGAAGAGCAGGGGTTTTCAGCCTGGAGAAGAGAAGCCTTGGGGGAGACCTTAGACCCCCTTCCAGTGCCTGAAAGGGCTCCAAGAGAGCTAGAGAGGGACTTGGGACAAGGGGTGGAGGAACAGGACAATGGCCTTAAACTGAAGGGGGGCAGGTTTAGATTGGATATTGGGAAGAAATACTTGGCTGTGAGGATAGGGAGGCCCTGGCACAGGTTGCCCAGAGCAGCTGTGGCTGCCCCTGGATCCCTGGAAGTGTCCAAGGCCAGGTTGGACATGGCTTGGAGCAACCTGGGATAGTGGAAAGTGTCCCTGCCCAGGGCAGGGGGTTAGACTCTATGATCTTTAAGTTGCCTTCCAGTTCAGACCATGCTGGGACTCTCTGAAACCCAGACACAGGAAGACCTTTTGCAACCCCTTCCCCATGGCCTTGCCAGGGCCATGCTCCACACTCCTGTAGCGTTTTTTCTTGTCTGCTTCAATTCCCAGGTGCAAGTGTGGGACACAGCTGGCCAGGAGA
>NW_005054504.1:552849-555986 GCF_000277835.1 Geospiza fortis | reverse complement strand
GGTGGACCACTACTACCGCAACGTGCACGCCGTGGTCTTCGTGTACGACGTGACCAAGATGAGCTCCTTCACCAACCTCAAGACGTGGATCGAGGAGTGCAATGGGCACGCGGTGCCCCCGCTCGTCCCCAGGGTGCTCGTGGGGAACAAGTGTGACTTGAAGGACCTGATCCAGGTGCCATCCAGCCTGGCCCTCAAGTTCGCCGACGCTCACAACATGCTTTTGTTTGAGACCTCGGCCAAGGACCCACAGGAAAGCCAGAACGTGGACGCGATTTTCATGTGCCTGGTGTGCCGGCTGAAGGCGCAGCGCTCGCTGCCCTGCCGGGACACGGAGAGTGGCTTCAAGTCCATGTCCAAGTCTAAATAGTCATGAGCTGTAACCCAATCATAACTGGTGACTTCTGTACACTGGCCAGCAGTGGAAACTGGAGCCTGCTGGTCCCCACTCTCCCGCGCACCCCTGAACGTCCTCCCTCCAGCTCGGCTTTTTCCCTTCTCCACTATCAACATCAGCTCCAATTCTCTCAGGCTGGCACCAGTTTGTTGGGAGACCTACACAATTAAGTGTTCAGAAAAAAAAAAACCCTAACCTCCAGCAACTTTATTAAAGAGGGCTGTGGGCAGGACTAGGGGAGTAGGTTCCTTTCACCAGGTTCAATTGCATGAGAGCCTTGGAAAACTTTCTGGCAGTTTGCTGCAGGGTTATTGAGGCAATTTCTGTATGCTTCAGTCCCTTCCCCCTTCTTTTTTAAACAAAAGCTTAATGAAGGCAAGCTCCCTGACGAAGGTGAAGCTGATCAATGAGCTGAACGCGCGGGAGGCGGAGCTGGGCGTGCAGGAGGCGGTGTCGTGGCACGCGGAGTACAAGGACAGCGCTTGGATCTTTGTGGGTACGGACCGGGCTAGGGGCGGGGGCCGGTGCCGGTACCGGTGCCGGTACCGGTACTGGTACTGGTACTGTTGACCCGTTCCTTCCCTTCCCTCTCCCGCAGGCGGGCTGCACTACGCGCTGACCGAGGGTGATGTCATCTGCGTGTTCTCGCAGTAAGTGCCGCAGCCCCGGCCCCGCCGCCGCGGGCGCTGCCGCCGTGCTGACGGTGTGTTTGTCACAGGTACGGCGAGGTCGTCAACATCAACCTCGTGCGGGACAAGAAGACCGGGAAGTCCAAGGGTTTCTGCTTCCTGTGCTATGAGGACCAGAGAAGCACCATCCTGGCTGTGGATAACTTCAATGGGATCAAGGTGAGTGAAGCTCCGGCGCTGCCGTGGCTCCCCGAGTGCTCCCTCCCGTCGGCAGCGGCCCTGGGGCCGGGAGCCGGCGGTGACAGCCCGGCCCCGCAGATCAAAGGACGGACCATCCGCGTGGACCATGTGGCCAACTACCGGCCCCCCAAGGAGTCTGAGGACTGGGATGACGTGACTAGAGCCCTCCATGCCAAGGGCTGCGGGGTCAAAACGCCACCTCACACCTCGTCCGACTCCCCGTCTGAGGATGAAGATGTGCTCGTGAAAAAGCAGAAAGGTAAGGAGCGTTCCTGGCAGGCTGTATCCCAGGTGGACGTGCCCTTGGTAGGGTTTGGGGGCTGGAGTCGGCGTGGAGAGAAGGTTGGAGAAACAAAAATGGGTACAAAATGAGGGTGGGAATAAGATGTTGTTACAGAGTGCTGAGGAGATGCTCAAAAATGAGGGAGAAGGAGAACCATGAGGGAGGAGTCCTCAGGTCTGGAGAGGTAATTTTCACCAAATGGATCACATTATTACTGAGGAAGGGGAATGAAAGCAAAGTTGGAAATTCTCAGCATTCCAAGTGGTGTGGAAATGCCCAGAGTTGCTGGGAAGAACATGATGTGAATGTTAAAGAGAGAAGTGGGGTGGCTGCAGCTGGAGGAGAAAAAGTTGTGATTGGAAGTGAACTGGGATCTCCCTGAGGGGGAAGCAGGCTAAGAAATTGGGTGGAGGGGGAGAATTTGTAATGGAAGATGAGCTGGGATGGTGCCAGGGGAGCCATGAGGAGCAAGTTGCTCCTGGAGTTTGGTCCATCCCGAAATGTGAACCCTAATTCCAGAGAAGCAGCGGAGCAGAGTAGAACGGTCAAAGTCGAGCCCACAAGCTGGGAAGCGGGGGAGCACGGAGGAGCCCCATCCCAGGATCAAGATCAAGAAGGAGAAGGAGGACCCGGGGTACGAGCGCTATGCTGGCGGGAGCGCCGGCAGGAACGCCGGGAGCAGGACGCAGCGGGATGAGGAGCAGCGGCGGCACCAGCGGCACTCGGACAGCAGGGGGGACAAGAACTGCCGCGAGCAGAGGGGCCAGAGCGGCTCCTGGGAGGAGCGGGAGAAGAGGGAGGAGGCTGGCAGGAGGGGCGACGGGCACAGCAGCCGGCAGGACGCATCCCCCAGGGGAGGCAGGTCTCGGGAGCCCCATTCCAGGCACAGGGAGCGGGGCTCTGGCAGAGACTCCGGTCGCTGCTGAGCCCTGTGTGAGCATTTGGGGTGAGGGAGGCTCTGAGCCTGCCCGAGCCTGCTCCAAGCTCCTGGGATGCCATGGCTGGACCTTTCACCTGGGAGCTTCCCCTTGCCTCTCATCCCACCCTGGGCCGGGGCTCTCCATGCTCCCTGTGCTGCTGGCTGGGACAGGGATCTGTCCTTCGACCGGGGGGGGTGTCAAGCAGTGAAGGCTGGGAGCAGCAGGATGCTCCCCTTCCCTAAATCCCTTGGGGCGGTGTCCCCCTCTTGCACCGGGGGCAGAGGCTGCCGGGTGTCCCGTCTGGCCTCGTGGGCCGGGTTTGGGCCCTGTGCCCACCCAGCATCTTCTGGATTCTGTGATGAATCCATAGGGCTGCATCGCTGTGTTGGGGTGATTTATCATGGATTTGTTTAAAGGTTTCTTAATAAAAGTTCCTGTTAGGGAGAAGCTGGTCCCGGGAGCAGTGTTCTTGTGGGTGGGTCAGGGAGGAGGTGTCATCTGTTTTTCTTACGCTGATTTTAGGCTTATTTGGCTGGAAAACCGGGAGCGACAGAGTGTGGGATTCGCAGGGCGGAGAAAGGAGGGGCTTTAGCTGGATTTGGTTTCTATAACGAGTGATCCCTCCGGTCCGGGTCCGCGCCGCTTCTGGGCGCAAGGGGGAATTTCCT
>NW_005054504.1:539959-552143 GCF_000277835.1 Geospiza fortis | reverse complement strand
CCTCCCCAGGCCCTCCCACTGCCCACTCCGGGACCTCTCCCACACTCCGGCATCTCCCCCTGCCTTCCCCGGGTCCCCCCCGCCCATCCCGGGTTCTTTCCCTCTGCCCGCCCCGGCCCTGCCCTGCCCTGCCTCTTTCCCGGCACGCCCTCCCCAGCCCGGGTCCCCTCTTCCACCTTCTGTCACGGCATCCCTCTGCTCCCTTGCTCGCTGCCCATCCCGGCCCCCCATTTCCTGTACGCTGCTGTGACACCCTGGATCCTTCCCTGCCTTGTCTCCCTGAGCGGAGCCCCCCGGTGTTCCCGAGGCGGGGAGCAAGGCCAGGGCTGCGTGGTTGCCATCTCCTGGCGCTGGGCTGCGTGGGGCAATCCCGGATAACCCGGGCAGGACTGCATTCTTGGAGCCCCAGCAGGGTTGTGCCTGGCCCCGGCAGTTTGAGGGCGGGTGGGGAGTGGCCCGGGCTGGCCCGCAGGGATGCTCAGGGTCCATTCCCCCTCAGGATCGCCCCGGCACTGCTGAGACAGGCGTCTTATGGCACCATCAAGATCGGCATCTACCAGAGCCTGAAGCGGCTCTTTGTGGATCGCATGGAAGGTGGGTGCTGGGGAAGGGCAGCACGGGCACCTCCCAGCTCCCCTGCCTCACACTCTGGGCTGTGTGTTTTGCTCATTCCTTGCTCTGTCCTTTCCACCCCAAGATTCCCACAGGAATGGAGCTCCATTACTGGGTGCTGTGGTTTTGTTTGTCAGTGAGAGCAAGGATTGGATTCAATCCTGATGGGAACCTCACTGTGCTCTGCACTGCCTGTGGCTCCTACCCAAACATCTCCTTCCAGCCAAGTTCCTTCCTTTCACAGAATCATAGGAGAATCACAGAATCCTTTAGGTTGGAAAAGACATCCAACCTGAATCTGATCCGTACCTTGTCCCCAGCCGAGAGTGCTGAGAGCCACATCCAGTCCTTCCTTGGACACCTCCAGGGGTCGGGACTCCAGACCTCCCTGGGCAGCCCCTGCCAATGCCTGGCCACCCTTTCCATGAAGAAATTCCTCCTGATGTCCAACCTAAGCCTCCCCTGGCACAGCCAGGCACATTCTGGATAGGAGTTGTGCAGTCCAGCTCTCTGGCTTTGGCCCTGACTGTAAAGGTGAGGTTCCACCAGTGCCCTTGACCTGTGCCCTCTGCAGCTCCTGCCTGGGGAGTGGAGCAGCAAGAGTCTGGTGGATGTTCCCCGAGGGAGCACTGAGATCTGCAGGTGAGATTTCCATCCCTGCTGTGATATGAGGGAATGGTGTAACACCGTTCCAACCTGGGAAAGCGGGATGGGCGGGGGAAATGCAGCACACTAACGATACCAAGCTGTCTCAGGGGAGCTTTAGATTGATATCAGGAGAAGGTTTTTTTCCCAAGAGGGTGCTGGGGCACTGCCCCAAGGTTGCCAGAGCTCCAGGAGTGTTTGGACAGCACTCCCAGGCACAGGGTGGGATTGTTGAGGTGTCTGTGCCAGGTCAAGTGTTGGACTGGATGATCCTTGTGGAACCCTTCCATCTCAGGAGATTCTGTGACTCTAGAGGTCCTTCCAGGGCTGCTGTCCTGCTTTAGTAAGGCCTCTCCCTGCCTGGTTCTGTCTGTGCACACAGTCCCCACACCTCCCTCGCTGTTCCAGCCTTTTCAGCTGTGAGCTCCATGCCTGAATGTTTGTCTCCCTACAGGCCTGGGGCAGCCAGTGGCCTGGTGTCCTCTGGGAAGTGTTGTGGTCAGTACCAGCAAAGGCCTGTGTGCTTTCCCAATGTAACCATCATCCTAACACTGGGCCTGGAATCTGGGGTTATTCCCTGGCACTAATCACATCTAACTCCCTGCCTGCTCTCGATTCTCGGCTGGCTCCAAGTGGCTGCGTGTAGGCAAATCCAGGGGGCCTGGGGAAACACTGGGTTGTCCCTCTCTGTCTGCCTCTGTCCTGGCTCATCCCTGCAATGAGAAACCTCAAATAATTGTTCACAATTTTCACGTGTCCAAGGATTTTCCTTCTCATCAGTCAGACCCTCTGAGAGTGCATTGCTGAGTGTTTCAGCTGCCACCTTCTGTCCCTGACAGGTGTGGGGACAGACCTGTCACGGGCTGTGGCACCTGCCCAGGCCCTGCTCCTGCAGCTTCACCGTCTGATTTGAGAACTGAGCTGCTCAACCCAGCCCTTGTTCCCTCCTTCTGTGCCCCCTCCTGTGAGGGTCTGACCTTCTTTCCTTGGTTGCAGATGAAACGTTGCTCATCAATGTGATCTGTGGGGTGGTCTCGGGGGTCATCTCTTCTGCACTGGCCAATCCCACAGATGTGCTGAAGGTAAGGGCTGCTTCTGGCTGGCTGTGGGACCTGGGAGAGGAGCAGCTCAGTTCTCCCTGAGCCACCAGTTCTGCTTGTTTGGGTTTTTTTAATGAATGGGGACCAAAGCCCAGGGTCATTAATAGATGTTTAAAAACACAGCTCTTAAAGATCACAGAATCCTGGACCTGTTTGAGTTGGGATGGACATGAAAAAACATCTCCTTCCACCTCCTGCCACGGGCAGGGGCACCTTGCACTAGAGCAGGTTGTTCCAAACCCTGTTCAACTTGGCCTGGAACACTTCCAGGGATGGAGCAGCCACAGCTTCTCTGGGCAATATGACATTTGTACTGGTGAGGGGTGGGAGCTCTGTTATCTGACCTGGGCCAGGTGAGCCAGCTGCTCCTGTCCCCTGGGTCACAGTGCTGGCACTGTCCTAAGGGCCTGCCTGTTACATGGAGTGAGCAGAGCCCAGTGGGGACTGCCTGGTGCCCTGGGCTCAGGGTAGCCCTGCTCTGGGCGGAGAGAGCTTGGAGAACTTCCCCACTCTTCTCCCTGTAGATCCCCCTTCTGGGACTGCTTTCAGGGGGAAGGCCTTGTTCTTCATGTTCCTGTGCCCCCACCCTGCTGCTGCCCCTGCCCCCTGCCTGCTGCCATCCTTGTCTGTGTGGTTTGCAGGGAGGGGGACGTGGAGAACAGTGTGTGCTCTGAGCTGCTCTGTTCCTTGGAGTTCCATGGAGTTGCTGTCCCTGGTGTCCTTGCCCGTGTGTGCTCTGAGCTGCTCTGTTCCTTCTCCCAGGAGTTCCATGGAGTTGCTGTCTCTGGTGTCCTTGCCATGTGGCCAAGTGCTGGTGTCAGGACGGGTGTAGACGTCTGCCTGCTGACTCTTTCCTTTCTTTCAGATCCGAATGCAGGCTCAGGGCAGCTTGTTCCAGGGCGGGATGATTGGCAGCTTCATTGACATCTACCAGCAGGAAGGTACCCGAGGCCTCTGGAGGGTGAGCACCAACTCCTAGAATCCCCCAGCAGCAGCAGAACTAAGACAAATCTTAGGGAAGCAGGTGTTCTCCTGCTCTTCTGTAGCAAGGAACACCTGGAACGCCTCCTGGCCCCTTAAACTGCTGCTCTTGTGGGACAGAATCTTTTCTGGTGTTGAAATGGTGCAGAAGGTGAGGGGGTGACAGCCTAGTTCCCATGTGCTGGTGCTGGGAGCAGGGAAGCAGTGTGGAGTTAATCCAGCTGGAATAACGCTGCCAGGGTGGAGTTATCCTCCTTGGCTTTGAAGCAAAGCTGGGAAGCAGGTGGTGTGGTTGCAGGGGAGGTGCAGGAAAGGCTGTCAGGAGAGGGAGCTGGGGGATGTGGCTGCAGTTGGTGACAGTGTCTGTGCTGCACAGGGTGTTGTCCCCACGGCCCAGCGAGCGGCCATCGTGGTGGGGGTGGAGCTGCCAGTCTACGACATCACCAAGAAGCATCTGATCCTGTCGGGCCTCATGGGGGACACCATCTTTGCCCACTTCGTGTGAGTACCTGCTGCAGGCTTGGGGGGCTGTGTGAGGGCTGGGGAGAGACCATTCATGGAGCGACTGGTCTGGATCTGCAGGGAACAGGGTTAGTGCTTCCAGAGGCTCTGGAGCAGGCTTAGTGCTTCCAAAGGATCTGCTCTGTCAGCTGGAGCAGCTCAGAGTTAGCAGCAGGTATGGAATCGTTAAGGTTGGATCAGACCTCCAAGACCATTGAATCCAACCGTTTCCCCAGCACTGCTAAGGCCAAAACTAATCCATCCCCACCTCCCAGAGACCTCCTTGGGGAAGGACCTGGCAGAAATCCTTTGGTGACATGAAATGCCAGCTTGGTTTCAGCTGGCTAATGACAGAAATGTTGCCCCACATCTGTGTCCTGGTATGAGCCAGGCAGGAGATCCATGTGTAGCTACATGTAGCAGTTCCTCAGAAGCTGCTCCAGTCCCTAGTCCTCACCTGTCCAGACCCTGTGATCTTGCAGCCCCTGCTGGAAGAGCCTTGAGAGAGGAGCAAGCACAAAGTTGGCAGGACCCAGAGCAGTCAGTGCTGCAGTCAGCTGCTCTGGGCAGGGCTGGCAGAGAACTCTGGAATCCTTTTTCACCTCTGTGTTGCAGATGCTGCAGTGCTTCCATTGGCTTTGCCAGCTGGGGTGAGGGTGAGGAGCACTAGACCTCTGTGGAGGGGGAGACTGGCAGTTCTGTGGTCCTTTCTGGTGGCATTGCTCTTCCTCCCTCCTTCCCAAAGCAATGTTTGCTCTGGTGGGAAGGATGTGCACTCCCAGGGGTGCCTTAGGTCTGTGTCACCTGGGCAGCACCTGGGACCCTTGCAGGGCTGCCAGTGCCCTGTGGAACCAGCTGTGGGCTCAGGTGAGGGTCTGGCTTAGCTGAGCATTTCCCTCCCCTGAGCTCCGCAGGGTCCTGTGGCAGCACCGCCTCTGCCCCTTTTCCACGTAGGAGCAAGTAGTGCACCTCCTGTCCACTGCTAAATGCCTTTGCTGATGTCCAGTGGGAGGTATTTTGTGTCTGTCTGAGCGGGAGTGGCTGTGTCCAGGGCTGTTCCTGCCCTGATTTGGTGTGTGCAGTTCCAGCTTCACGTGCGGGCTGGCGGGAGCCATCGCCTCCAACCCCGTGGACGTGGTGCGGACGCGGATGATGAACCAGCGCGCCATCGTGGGCAGCACCGAGCTCTACAAGGGCACCCTGGATGGCCTTGTCAAGGTGAGGGAACAGGTGGGCACATCCTTGTCCTGGGAGGCTGGCCAGGTCTCAGCACCACACTGATGGGAGCCGTGAGATCCTGCAGTGACACAGTTTGTCGTCAGTGAGGTGGGAGAGGGCCCAGAGTCACTTTCCTGAGGCCACTGTCAGCCTGAGCATCCTCCCAGCCTCCTGGAACAAAATCCAGGCCATGACGCATTACCTGGGTTCAGAGACTGTGGGTGATGCTTCACACTCTTGCACAGGGACCTGTCTGCTCCCTGCAGTAGCTGGGCAGGGCCAGCAGGGCACACGTGGGGAGGGACGTGGGCAGGGCGTGGGCCTGGTGTGTCTCCTCATCCATTTGTCTCTCCTCCCAGACATGGAAGAGTGAGGGCTTCTTTGCACTCTACAAAGGCTTCTGGCCCAACTGGCTTCGTCTGGGTCCCTGGAACATCATCGTATCCTTCCCTGTGCTGCTGGGAGGTGGGGTGGGACAAGGGGAGAACCCTGCTGGGAAGGGCAGGGCAGAGCTGACACCCCAGTGGGGTGCACTCGGGACCCTGATGGGCAATGCTGATGGTCTCTGTAGAGCCTCTGAGGGCTTGGCTGAGACCTTGCGTGGCCTGGGCTGCAGGAGGTTCCTGGATGAGCTCCTGTCTGGGAGGGAGTCGTGGGGAACATTCTGCTGCTGAGGCAGGTGCTGACTCCGTGCAGGAGCAGTGCTGCTGTGTGCTGAGCCAGAGCGTTCTGCCTGCTGAAACTGGGCAGGGAGTTCACTGTGAAGAGCTCCCAGTCTGGGCTTGGAGCCACTTCCCTCTCCCAGTGGTCTGGGCAAGGCTGGGTTTGCTCTGGGTCCGTTCTCCCCGCTCTTGGCAGCGCTGTGCCCCAGCTCTGTTCTACCTGGGCACGTCAGGTTGTGCTGCCCGGACAGGGAGCTCCATGGGTGGGTTTAAGGAGCCCCCTGGATGGGTGTCCAGCCCAGCTGAATGCTCTACCCACCCTGCCAGGCAGCTGCCTCACATCTGTCCCAATTCCTTGACGCTACCTTCAGTTTTTTATCACATACGAGCAGCTGAAGCGCCTCCCCTTCTGAGAGCTGCCTTCATCTTACCAGAGTCATCCTTAGGGCTGGCAGCAGAGCTGTGCTGCCGCCTCCCTCTTCATCCCACTGTCCCCATGTTGTGGTGTTTGGTCCCTGTGGGCTGGGCTCTCCCCACATGCATGGTCCCTGGAGCACGAGCTGCCTGGCGCAGGCGGGAGCCACGTGTTTCCCACCCGGAGGTGTTGTGTGCCTGGGCCTGCAGGAATATCTTCTGTGAAGATCTGTGTGTTGCAGTGGCCTTTGGGGCACTGGGGCTCGTGGCTGGCAGGTGTGGGTCTCCTCCCGTGCCCGTGGGGCAGGGCCTGTGAAGGTGCCATTGTCATCATGTTTCTTGCAGAACTTGTAACTCCATTAAATTATTTATTGACTGGATGGCTTGAGTTTGGGTCTGTGCTCATTCACTTGCAGGGGTATCTGCCCTTGTAGAGCACAGAAGTATTGTTTTCACCATGCTATAGATCCCTTTATTCTCCATATATTTATATAAAAACAATCTGTAGGATTCATTTCAGTAGAGATGTTTCTAAACCCAAGTTTGTTAGTATCAGAAAATGACCCTGTTGCCTTCTCAGCTCAATTTTGCCAAACCTCAGTCTCTTAAATTCCTGCTTATTATTACACTATTTTTGCTTAAATAATTTGTAAAGACAGATACTGTGCTTTAAAGGTGAGCTCTGCACTTGAAAATAGTGGTTCTGGTGCTGAGGAGAATATTTTGGTCATCCTCTTCTGATTTTTGGTTATTTTTAATGTTCATGGCTATGGAAGCAAATGTTTTTTATGTTCCTGCTCCCTTTCCTGTTTGTGGGGTGGCTTTGGTTTGGATGAAGGTCCCTGGTGACACAGCAGCATGTCCTGGCTGAGCCTGCTGTGAGCTGAGCGTGTGTGTAAGTCGTACGAGGAATGCTCAGCCAAATCCCGCTGGGAAAAATGGGAGGGAATTGGTGTTACAAAGTCAGAGCTGCCTGTAGAAGCTGCAGGGGAAGGGAAGGTGACTCCACTGAGCGCTTGGGCTGAAATCCTGCCGTGAGCAGGGCTCTCTGTGCAGAGCCCAGCTCAGCAGGCTGTGCCAGGCACTGTGTGGGAGCCTGCTCCTGCACACACAGCAAGGGCTGGGGGTGGAACTCCTACATGGAAGGCTCCTTGGGAACCAGTCAGCCCTCCCCAGGTGTTCAAGGTAGAAATACACATCCTCCTGATACATGAAAGCTAAAAATGGCAGTAAAGCAGGAGAGGGAGGCACTGGCTCCAGCCTGTACTTGCTCCTCACTGCCCTGCCACTTCTCCCTGGTCCTTGATCTCATTTTGGGGGTTTGGACTCTGTCCAGCATCAGGGCAAAGGCTCCCCAAATGTCTCCCTGAGCAAACAGAAGCAGAGGATGTGTAAGGCCACCACCACCCTTCCCGTGGCCGCGCGCAGTGCAGAGCCTGGGTGTTTTGGAGGGCCCTCATTGCCGAGCTCCTGCCCTCCAGCACTGCCCCTCCCGCCCCAGCTGCCCTCTCCCCAGTCACTGTCTGACAGACACGTGCTCAGTCCTGCCCATTTCCTGGCACCTGGGATCTTTCCAGCTCGTGAGGCAGGAGAGGCTTGTGACACTTTGTGTAGGGGCTGGAGCCGTCACTGTCAGACCCTGGGAAGGTCGGAGCCCCCCGGGAGGGGTCAGGGGTGTTGGGGGGTTCTGTAGCACAAGGTTGCAGAGGCTTTGCTTTCATTAATTTCTTTGTTACAAGTTACTATTAGGTAAATACACTCATGACTAGCAAAGTGAGTGTGTGTGTACATAGAATCATTATTTTTTACTGTTAGTAGCACTTACATAGATTTCACTGGAAGCATCACAGCAAAGTTCATCAGACTCCTGCAGGAGTGAGGTCAGTCAATGATGGACAAGGTCTCCCTTTAGATATGAGCTGTGTCATGGAGCCTGGAGCCAGCCTGCTGTGCCTGGGGATCTGCAGGGGTGTGCAGGGGAGCTCCAGGACAGAGAGAGGCTCTTTGGGGCAGCAGCCAGTTACTTCTGCTTGGATCCATTAGTGGGCAGAAGACACCAGCTCTCAGAGGTCCATGTCTGCCTGGATCAGAGGCCCCTCTGCAGGTTGTGTGGTTTTTTGCCCTGCAGGTTCCAGCAATTCTTTGGTTTCAGCCTCTCCAAGGATACCCTGGGCTCCCTGTTGTGCTTGCCAAGGGCACTGCAGGTTCCCAGCTGTGAATGCTGCTGTCCCAGGCTGGCAGATGTTTCTCCATCTGTTTGAGCACACGTCCCTTGTCAGTGCTTTTCCTCATTGTAACCAGGTCACCTTCAGGGCTGCTGTTCCAGCAGGATGTCAGTGGTGTTCCCTTGGTCCTAGCAGCAAGAAGCTGTCCTGGGTCTGGCAGTGACACCCAGGAGCCCCAAGAGCTGTGCTAGACTTTGGGAACTCTGTGCTTGTCCCCATTCCCAGTCCCTGTGTCTGAGCAGGCACTGCTCTGCTCCAGCCCCTGGTGCCTGGGGGGGACAGCCACCGCCCTGTGTGCCACCGTGGCAGCTTCCTGCCCAGGTGCTCCCTGCTCAGCCCCTGCTCCAGGGTTGTCTGGAAACGTGGCTGGAGGGGAGGGACCTCCGCGGGCACAGCAGCGAGTCCAGCAGTCCCTTCCACGGGCAGCTGCTGGCAGAGCTCTGCTCCCCCAGAGACACCCCTGCTCCCCAGGCTCCTGCTGCTCCCTGGAGAGTGAGGGGCTGTGCCTGCTGCCGAGTTGCACCTGCCGAGAGGCCCCAGGTGAGTGATGGCTGAGAATCGTGTTGGGGATGCACCATCCCTGTGGCATGTCTCACGTGAGGCAGCCACGGCCAGCTGGGCCCTGGGAGCCATCCTCGCCGTGCTGGCCTCGCTCATCATCGCTGCCAACGTGCTGGTGGCCATTGTCCTCCTCTGCCACATCCGGAAGAGTGGCTCCAAGGGGCTGTGTTTCGTCCTCAATCTTGCCTTGGCGGATGCCATGGTTGGTTTTACAGTCATGGGCCTGGCCGTGGATGAGCTTTCCCAGCCCTTTCATGCTTCCCAGAAGTTTTGCATCCTGAGAATGGCTTTTGTGACCTCTTCCTGTGCTGCCTCCATCCTGTCCCTGATCCTGGTTGCATGTGACAGGCACCTGGCCATCCGGAAGCCTTTCCACTATTTCCAGCTGGTGACAGGCCCGCGGGTTGGGCTGTGCTTGGTGGGGCTCTGGCTCTTGGCTGCCATCGTCGGCTTCCTCCCGGTCTTCATCCTGCGCTTCCAGAGGATCTCCAACCATTGGAAGTGCTCCTTCTTCAACCTCTTCCAGCCTTCCTACATGCTCACCATGTCCTGCCTCGGCTTCTTCCCCGCACTCTTCCTCTTCCTCTACCTCTACTGTGACATGCTGAAAATCGCCTCGGTGCATGTGCAGCATATCCAGGAGGTGGAGCAGGCGGGGCTGGGTGGCAGCTGTCCCCCACCCCGTGCCACCAGTGACATGAAGGCCATGCGCACGGTGGCTGTGCTCATCGGGTGCTTCACCCTCTCCTGGCTGCCCTTCTTCATCGCCAGCACCGTGCAGATGGCCTGCCCTGAGTGCTTCCCCTACAAAGTCATCGAGAACTTCCTCTGGCTGCTGGCGCTGGGCAACTCCCTCCTGAACCCACTGCTCTATTCCTACTGGCAGAGGGACGTGCAGCTCCAGCTCTCCCAGCTGGCTGCAGCTGTGAAGAGGAGGGTCCTGCTCCACCTGGGCAATGGCCGCTGTTTCCCGGGCAGAGACACCAAGGCTCCTCCTGCCGTGTCCTGCCTGGAGCTCCAGGACTGACTTGGTAAGGAGTGGCTGTCTCTGGCTTGCCAGCTCTCCTCCTGCACTGTGACCATGAACTCGGGGCCTGCCAGCTGTGAAGAAGATCACAGATGGGTGGGACCAGTCTGGATGTTAACTTCCAGGCACCATCATGGCAGGATTCCAGCCTGCCCACCGCCCCACAGCCCCCAGCACAGCCAGTTCACCCCAGCCCCAGGCAGCCCAGGTTGCAGGTGCTCCCTGGAGAGCCTCTGCTGGAGCAGCCCCGTGTCTGCTGGACCATGCTCTCCCACGCGCTCTGCAGGCAAAGACCCTTTGCCCATCACTACCCAGCTTCCCCTGCCAGGTGTGCACCCCCTGCTCCATGGGCAACAAACCCCCCGTTCCTGAGGTAGGTGTGGGCACAGGGACAGCTCTGTCCCCTTGGCCCTGGCAGCAAAGACTGGGCAGGCTGTGTACATCCCCGAGCTCTCCTGGAGCGCAGGTGCTCTCCCTCCCTTCTCAAACCCACCTCTCAATTCTACACAGGGCCATCCCTGCTTTGGACTGTGCCCACATGGAGCAGAGGTGAGGGGGTGAGTTTGGGCATGGGGACACAGAGGCTTGGCAGTGACCATGCCTGTGTGGGGGGTGGTGTACCCCCGGGCAGGGGGGGCAGCCCCAGGGCAGGGGGACAACCTGGGCACTGCTGTCACTGTTTACCCAGGCTGTAAAGTGAGTCAATGAGTAACTGGCTAACAAGGAGAGGGAGGATTGGCTGCCTCAGAGATCCCCACGAAGAACAGCTGCTGTGTCCCACCCGGGATTTGGGACTGGAAGGATCCCTGCACACCCACCCTGCCCATGGGAGCCCCCCTTCTGCCCTAGTGGCCAGATGGCTGCCCCTGCCAGAGGTTAAAGTGGTACTTAGCTGCTTCTTATAAAATAATTTCATTTCATCCACATGTCAAGAAAACTTCGCTTAGAAGAGGTTTATTTGCTAAAAAAGTACATTACGCTGAAAATGAGGGTGCTCTGCACGAAACAGCAACTGTTGCCACCTCTGTCCTTGCCCCACTAGCAGACACAAAGGCTCACGGCTGTATCCACTTGCATCCAGAACTTGCCATGAAGCTAAGGTCTTCCCCATCCTAGAGAAAGAGGCAAAAATGACAGTGTCTTTAAAAGACTCCAAACAAGAGGCCCTCTGTGGCATCCCCCTCTGCCAGGGAAAGGCCTGGGACCAGGTCCCACAAGGCAGACACCGTTCCTGGCTGTGTCGGAGGCACTGACCCTGGGGGAGGGCTGCCCAGAGCAGGCTGGCTCTGGCGGCTGCTGTAGGGATCTGGTGGGTGGATCCAGCCTGACTCACTCTGGGCTCAGCCCATCATCTCCCTGCACCGGGGATTTGCTGCCTGTTCCTGGTGATGCCTGAGCTCTGCCGGCTGTGCCTTTGATCATCCTCGCTGAGCCTCTGCTTCCCTCCAACGTCTTCCTGCAGCAGGTCCCAGTGGGAACAGGGACACTTTGGACATGGGCCTTGTGCTGCTTCCTGAGCTTCCTGACTGCCAGCTCTGCCGCCTGAGTCTGCCACTGAATGGCCAGGCTGCAGGTCTGAATTGGCGTGAGGAGCAGGAGCCCTGGCCAGGCAGGAGCTCGTTCCAAGTGGGATCAGGGCTCAGGCAGCCTGCTCAGTGCCACGAACACACTGCAGTGCCTTGGATGGGAGAGGGGACACCTCCAGATGCACCTCCAGGGGACACTAGAAGGGAGCCTACAAGAGAGATGGAGAATGTGGACTTTGAACAAGAATCTGAAGTGATGGGACAAGGGGGAATAGCTTCCTGCTGCCAGAGGGCAGGGTTGGATGGCATAGGGGGAAGGAATTGTTCCCTGTGAGGGTGGGGAGGCCGTGGCACAGGGTGCCCAGAGCAGCTGTGGCTGCCCCTGGATCCCTGGAAGTGGCCAAGGCCAGGCTGGGTCTTGGAGCAGCCTGGGGTAGTGGAAGGTGCCCATGACAGAGGGTTGGAATGGGATGGGCTTTAAGTTCAGATTCAAACCATTCTGAGATTCTGTGACACTGTGCAGGTGGGGGACAAGGTGCAACTGGAGGCAGAACTCCCCCTGCAGTGGAGTGTCCCTTCCTGGGCATCTCCCTGTGGCACTGACCCCTCTCCTCCCTCTGCAAGCCATGGCTGAGGGGGCTCACAGGCCGGCACGGCTGGGGCTCCATCCCCGGATATATCTCCAGCTCCCACCGGGTAACCTGGAGGGGCA
>NW_005054504.1:532314-538763 GCF_000277835.1 Geospiza fortis | reverse complement strand
TGGAGGGCCTGAGCGGCCTCGTGGGAGCCGGCGGGACTTCGGGAAGACTGGCGGGGACACCCGCAGGGCTCCGGGTCCGTC
Organism: Geospiza fortis; assembly: GCF_000277835.1. Lineage (NCBI taxonomy): Eukaryota > Metazoa > Chordata > Aves > Passeriformes > Thraupidae > Geospiza > Geospiza fortis. The sequence goes on along the minus strand of NW_005054504.1, from coordinate 538,682 downwards.
TGAGTGGTGGGGAGGCTGTGTGGGAGATTTTATTCCATGTGGGAAGTGTCTGTGCCGCTATTTGGGTTCAGTGGTAGTTAAAATCACTTCAAAAACGACATTAAAATTACATCAGAAAAGATGGAGATTGTTACGGAAAGGTGTGGAGCACCCGGAGCAGCCTGGAAAGGGGCTCAGCCTGGAGAAAAGGAGGGACCTCAGGGGGGAACTTGTGTCTCTGCACAACGCCCTGACAGGAGGAGCCGCCGGCGGGGTCGGGACCTTGTGCTAGGTCGTGTTTGCTCAAGGTGAGAGGAAAAAGGCCTCAAGGTGTGCCAGGGTAGGTTCAGGTTAGGAATTACTAACAATCGTTTCCCTACCAGAGCGGTCAGGCCTTGGAATAAATTGCTCAGGGTGGAGGCAGCATCTCTGAAAGTGTTGAGGCATTTGGGGGTGTGTTTTAGGGGTTATTGTGGTGGTGCTGGTGGGTCTGGGTGACCTTGAAGGTCTCTTTCAATCCCAGTGGTCCTGTGAAATTGGCACAAGGAGAAATTGGCTGCATGTAAAGAAATTACTCTGGTGTTCCAAGAATGAGCAGTTTACAGAAGGGGTGGGGGGTGAAGGTGGCAGCAGCTTCCCCCGAGGTGGGATGCACCTGGCTGTGCTCTCTCTCCCCCAGCCTCACACTGTGCTGGGCTGTGCTGGGTCTGTGGTGCCACAGCAGATGGTCCGTGGGCAGCACAGGGAGCTTTGGGGATGCTCGTGCTGGTGCCCACAGCTTCCGTGGGCTGCAGCTCTCCCACAGCCCTGGACTGTAACTCTTATATGCACATGCATGCATTTATTTGGTTCCTTGAGCATTTATATTGAGCTTCTTTGGTTTATGTGCTTCTTACTCTCTTATTTTCCTCATATTTTGGTGCTGTGTGCTGTTACCAGTAACGTCTGTCAGTGTCGTGCTGCGTGGAGATGTTTTTTAGTGCCATGTATTTGTTACACAAACATTAATCCTTGGGTAAGCTCCTCATTAGTCTGCACTGTCCCTACCTCCCCTGTAGCTACATTAATTAGCCATTGTATTTTTCCATATTTTCCTGCAAAAAGTTGCAGCAGAGCTGTGAGACTGTGGGAAAGCATGGAGGTGACCTGGGATAGGAGTTTATCCCTCCAGCTTGTGTTCCTTCTTACTCCAGCCATACTCCTCCCTGGGGTGGAAGCCAAGGGGTTCGATTCTCTGTTTCTTCAAGGCTTATTTGAGGAATTTTGAGGATCTAATTAAAAAGGCCCTTGAGCTGAGTTGTTGAAAGCTGTGTGGGAGCTGGGGTGAGGTCAGGTTTCTGTGTTGAAGGTCATATGTTTGGAGCTCGTAGCAGGGATGAGGTTCAATCACCAAGTCATTGCAAAGATCAGGTGTTGTTACTGAGGTATTCTGTATACCTTCCAAAGATGGTGTGAGATTTCTCCCTTAATCCCCAGCTTTTCTGCTGACATTATTTCAGTTCCAGCATGTCCGTTCCATCCAGCTGCTCCACTCTCAGCTAGCAGTTCCTCACGCTGATGCTGGCTTTCCACGAGGCTCTCTTGCCCATTAGTCCAACCTTTTGCAGTGGGATTTTCTGATGATCCTGACTGCTGGCTTTACTGGAGTTTATTTTTGTGTCTTCCCTTTTTTTTCCCTCTTCTTTTTTCCTTCTTCCCCCTTTTTTTTTCTTTCCCAGTGCTCTGTGTAGTTAGTTCTGCATTTTTGCCCATCAGCTTTCTTCTCCTAGCTTTTCCAAAAGATATTTCTGAAAGTAGGAGCTGTTGAGCATTGTTCAGAGGTGGCACTTGCTGGATGTTGCTCTCCAGGAGTGCTGAGGGAGTCTGGGAGGACAGGAGGGGATGGGATTGAGCTGCCTGCAGCTGCCTGCTCTGCATCCTCTGGAGCACGGGCAGCTCACCCCCTGGAAATGCCAGGGTTAGAATTCCTAGATGTGTGTGCAGAGGGAGGCTGGTTTGGCAGAGCCTTGTGAGCATTTTGAAAACATTTCATGGAGTATTTAATAATTTGGCATGGACATGGCAGATTTCACTATTGGGAAGCACCGAGGGCTGTGTTGGGTCACTGCTGGTGCCACTCATACATGTACACACATGCTGGTTTTTTCCTTTGTTTTGGGTTACAACATTGAGTGTAGAGCACAACTCATACAGGACTTGGTCAAATTCCCCTGTTTTTGCTGCTGTGGCTGTATTTTTGTGAAAACTCTGCAGGTTGGTGTCCCTGACTGGGGTTGCTGACTGCTGCATTCTCAGGCACAAAGGAGGAAGGGGCTCTTTGTGTCTCTTGATTTTATAGAGCCCTGCTAGAATAATTAGCTGCCTGAAATTAATATATTTCTTTCAAATGCAAGCTTCCAGAATCAAGGAAAGCGAGCAGTGTGCCTCTTGCCATCAAGGATTACCAGGAATTAATCTTTCAGTGCAAAGGCCGCTAATCTCGGGCATGCAAACAGGGTTTATTGAGCTGCGTGCCAGTGCTTAGAGCAGTGATGGATGAAATCCCTGGCAAATTCAGATGCTCTGGCTGTTAATTGCCTCCCCACCTGCTCATCCACCTCCGTCCCCTGCATGCTGGAATCTGCCTCTGGGTGTCAGTCCGGGAGATGGATGGTGACACGTGGAGCTGCTGGGTGCCAGCCCCGGGCCAGCTTGGGCTCTCATGCCTGGGCTGTCCTGCCTGCCCCAGGGCAGTTCTGCTGTCACTGGGTCCCAGCTTTTCTGTTGTGCTGGGAGCTGAGTGAGGGAGCTCAGCCTGGCACTTGGATTTTCAAACACAAAGCCAAGCTGGGAGCAGTGGGAGAGCTGTCTGAACTCCTGCCTTACGATGAGCATCTTGCCATGTTCCTCGTGCAGTTCGCAGGTAATGTGGGGGGGTTCTGGGGTTCCCTGCACGGCTCCTGCTGCCCTGCAGGATTATCTGGAGTTGACAGAAGTCACTGTCAAAATTGTGCTGCTCTCATCAGTGTGCCTGGCCAGCTCCTGGCTCAGACTGATGTTTGGGAAGCTCTACCAGTGGTAATTGAGCCAGGAGTATGGTAGAGGAACATGCTTGAGCCCAGCAGTAGTTTTCGAACCTGGAAATTATTTTCCAAAAGGAAATGATTGGGATCAAAATGTAACTTCAAAGCTTTGGTATCCCTCTCTTCTGCCTTCCCTGCTGGTCTCTTTTCTCTTGTGTTCTAATCGATTGCTGCAGATGTACTTTGGTGTCCTCTCAAGTTCATTTCTTGAGGGCTTAAAATGAGAACTGTGTAATCAATGGCACAGTGTATCCTGGAATCCAGTTTATTCCCAAAAACACAGGCACCCTGCTCAGACTGAGCAGTGCTTATTCCCCAAATTTGCCAATGTTGGCAAAAGGTAAATCCGTATTTATAGTAAAGCCTGTGTCAGCCCATTTCTGAAGTTCCCCTGATGCTCAGTAAGAGAAGCTTAATATGCGTTCAGAGGAGCCCAGGGGACCCCAAAATGTCACCTGAGGGGTGCAGAGGGACCTGGGGCACCCCCAAGTGTGACCCAGCGTAGCACATAGGGTTCCAGGACATCCCAAAATACGACCATACAAGCACCAGCCTGCACAGGCTTTTTGAGTGTATAATTGAAAGGCTTTTAGGTGTGTGACAGTGTCAGAGTACCTGGTAATAGTTGTCATTTGAGTTTTGGGGTAGAGGTTTATGTTGCTGCTGTTTATAAACTGGTTGAGTGGCAGGAAAGCTGTTCCAGTTCCTGGGCAGAGTGAGGCTGCAGTTGGAGCTTGTGGCTCCAGAGCAGTGCCAGGCTTGTGGCAGAGCTCATGCCACCACTTAACTGAATGTTCCTGAACCCAGCAGGGAACATTTGCCCAAATCCCGAGGTGGCAGCCCTGTGGCTCCTGTGTCATTTGTAAGTGGTCCCAGGAGTGTTTCACAGGAGCTGCACAATCCTGTGTTTTGGTTGTGATTTCCAGTGTTGTTTTCTATTGGTAATGGGAGTGATCTTAAAACAGCCTTTTCAGTTTGCCTTGGGGACTTTTGGGGTTTATTTTCCCCCTGGTCATTAAGGCAAATGGCCCAGCTCTGTTAGGATTGGAAAACCGAGTCCTGTCCTGGGTCTGGCATGGGACCCAGTGAGGATGGATACTTCCCTTGATTTATGCCTGGAACATTGAGATCTTTCCTCTCTCCCCAGCCCCTTTCTGAAGCTGTGCTGTGGAAGCTGCAGCCGTATTTAGCCACAGCTCAGACCTGGATTGATCCCAGCCCAGTGGGACAGTGGGCTGTGCATTGTCAGTGCTGCTTAGGCTAGTGGGAGCTGTGGACTCTTCCCGTCAGGCAGAGCTCAGCACCTGTTTGCAGAGGGGAAAACCACCCACAAGAACCCGCTGTGCTGTGGGAGAGGCCTTGCTCAGAGTCGCCTTCTGCTCATCTTTCAGCATCCCCCCTTCTTTCCCTGATCCATTTTTCTGCTGAGGAATCTTCTAGTTTTTATTTTTAAATGTTTAGTCACTGCATTATGGCAGTGCCTCATGTGTCACTCAATTTTTAAATGGACTCCTCTGAAAATCCCTGGGGATAGGAACAGGGAGATGAAGGGCACACTGACACCTGTGCCACATATGGCTCTGGAAGTGCTGACACCAGTTCTGACACTTGCTGGAAACCCAGATTTTCTCCTCCCCCCTTACCTTCTGTGTAGCATTTCCCAGCAAATGCAGAAATCTTATTTTGGCCTTTCCAGGCTGGCTTACTACAGGAATGCTGAGCAAACCCCTGTGGTTTGCTCCTGTGCTGGTGCCTTCCCTCCTGAGCAGAGCAGCTTGGAATGGCCAAGGACACCTTGTTCTGGCTGGCACAAAGGACAGAGGGATGCTCCTGTTTGTGCCTCCTGGCTGTACTGGCTTTTAACCTGCCAGCTTTTAACCTGCTCAGAGCTCAGGAGAGAGGATTTCCTGCAGCTTCAGCTTTCTTCTGAGCCTGTTCTCCGTACCCAGTGGGGTGTGGCTGGAGCTTTGGCTGCTCGCTGAGATGACAGGAGAGAGGCAGGTGGGTCTGAAAGTTGGCTGCTATCCACAGCATTTATCCTGTGTAGGGGTGGCAAATCTAACACAATGAGGGGTTTCTTACTCCAGAGTGTGTTGGGAATCTTCTCTCTGGCTTGTTTTAATTTTTGGAGCAAACTGCTGCTAGAGAGCAGCAAGCAAGGTCCCTTGCTTACAGCTTCCATCACCCACTTTCCATACTGCTCTTTACTGGGACATTTGCTTTTTCTCCATCCTGGTGAAGTGAGAGCACAGCTTTCCCAAGGCGTTTTCTGCTCGATGTTTGTTGTTAGGTTCCGGTGGGTGGCAGCTGGTCCTCATTTGGCGAGCCCTGAGGACAAGGCTCCTGCTCCAGGTCACATGGGTGCCTCCACCCAGAGCCTTCCAGCTGATGCTGCTTTGTTTCTGGCTGTCAACTGGCCCTGGGGACATGCTGTGGCATTTGAGATTCCCACTCAAAGTGGGGCTGGAAATCCTTGGAGTGAGTGGCTGCCTGTGTTCCCCAGTGGGTTGGAAAGCAGTGGCTGGAGCAGTGTCCATTCAGGTGCTGGTCAGTGCCAGGTGTCTCCACAGTGTTGTCTTCAGCCAGAGCAGGGTGTCTGTCCATGCTGGTTACACCAGTGTCCAGCTGTCCCACTGCTTCTCTCCATCCTTCCTTATTCCCAAATGCAGGAAAACTCTTGTTCAAGTTCAATTTTGCCTTTTCTATCACATGGATAATACCAATATAAGTGTAGAACTGCTCCTTTTCTTTTCTCCTGCTGTCTTCCCTGGGCCCGACCCCTCTATTTTTAACCTGCTGCATTCAGATTTGTTTTCCTGAGCCCTCATGACCTCCATGATATTTTGACTTTGGAATATTTAACACCGCATTGTAGGCATCCTGCGTGGCCGGGCGTGACTATTGTTGTTGCCAGCTGAATAGTCCTTGTGTTTTTGGCTGCTTCTTGCGTTCTCAGCTTTCAGTGGCTCGGAGAGGAGCCTGCCAGGCTCCCTGTACCCACTTGGCTATTTACAGCCAGAGCCAGCAGCCATGTTTGTTAAGTTCTTGGAATCCTCTGGAACAGAAATCACAACGCTGCAGAGGGGCTGGAGGAAGGTTTGGTACAAATGCCTTGGCCCATCAGTACCCTGGGATGGGAATTATCATTGTTGCTGCTCTCAATTCTGCTGATTTCCCTGGGAACATAGGGCACCTTAGAAATGTGGTTATTTTTATCACCTTATATGGGTCCACAAAAAATATTTGTTTTTTTCTTTTTTTCCGCTGTATTGGCTGTTCAGGGTGAATTTGCTGAGACAAAGATAAATCAAACTTGATATTTCAATG
>NW_005054504.1:532005-532295 GCF_000277835.1 Geospiza fortis | reverse complement strand
TGCTGGCTGTGACAGAAGGTGGAGTGAGGAACTCAGTGGTCAGTTCAGGGCACTGGACCCATCTCTTCAGCCTTGAGAAAAGGAGGCTCTTGGGAGAACCTTGCTCTCCACAGCTCCTTGACCAGGAGGGTGCAGCCAGGGGGGGTCTGGAGCTCTCCTTTTTGGGATGTGCATCCCAGAGCTCCTTCCATGTCAGTGACCAAGAGCAGCTGTGTGGCAGACTCCTTGAACAAAAATTCCAACAGCATCTTCTCATTTTGAAGATGTTCTCAGTTGTGCCTTGTTTTTTG
>NW_005054504.1:524107-531986 GCF_000277835.1 Geospiza fortis | reverse complement strand
CTGAATTCTCAACTGGTGAAACTGAAATAATTTTTAACAGTGTGTTTCTGGACTGAAGAAATAGGGAAAAATTCTGTCCTTTGAGTTTCCAGGCTTGAAATGCTGCTCAGCCCAGGGAAGATGCACCCCTGGCTTACACTCAGGCAGTTTGATTTGTGTGGGTGGTAGAATTGGTGCTGGTGAGTAATATTTTGTTGTGTAACATTCAGATCAGAATCCAGAAGTCAGGATTCCTTCAAGGCCTGGAGGGCTACTTGTGCCCAGAACTGGGCATTTCTCTCACTACAGTGATCCAAAAGCATCACAAACCACTTTAAGTCCCTAAGTGTGCTTTCTCTTTCAGGTTTAAACGAGCTGTCCTTTGACCCTGCCAGCAGCGAGTCCCTGGGGCTGGGCAGCACCGCTGGCCCGCGGCTGTCGGACAGCCCGGCTGAGGATGGAAGTGGCCCGGGAAAGAGGAAGAGGAGCAGCATTCCCCCAGGTGAGCTGCTCCCAGCTCCTGCTGCTCCCAGCTCCATTGCTGGCAGGACTCAAGGGTTCTGTGAAGGGTGGCCTGGATCCAGGGCTGGGGCTGTGCAGGGTGGGCAGGGGGAGCTGTGTGCTGCTGCAGCCCCACCGCTGTGCCTGGAGCCAGGCTTGGACTGTGGGGTCTCCCCAAGGGGTATGTAGTGATAGAAGAGTGGGGAGTGGCCTCCCACTGCCAGGGGGCAGGGATGGATGGGATATTGGGAGGGAATTGTTCTTTGTGAGGGTGGGTAGGCCCTGGCACAGGGCAGCTGTGGCTGCTCCATCCCTGGCAGTGTCCAAGGCCACGTTGGGTGAGGCTTGGAGCAGCCTGGAACAGTGGAAGGTGTCCCTGCCCATGGCAGGGGTTGGAATGGGATGGTTTTTCATGTCCCTTCCAACCCAAACCCTTCTGTGATTCTCTATACTTGTCCAAATAGATGTATTTTCCTAATTGAACAGAATCTCAAGATTAAAATCATGACCTTAATTAAAAGCAGGATAAGACCCCTCAGGCTGAATGACTGGAGACATTCACATTTAAGATAATGTCATAAAAACAAAGTGTTAAAAGAACTGTATGATATTGTAATGTCAGATCAAGGAGTCTTGCAAGGAAAACTTCCTAGATGCCAGCTTCAGGATTTCTCACAGAGCATTGGGAAAAAAGGGAACACAGAATAATGCCTTTGCAGATTATATTGTGGCTGAAAACTGCAACCCCACCAGTGTGACTGGGGAAATGTGGCACTTGCTTGTGCTATGGAGGTGGGATGTTACAGCATGCACAGAGCAGTCTGTGGGAATGAGGTGGGAACTTCCCTAGGGAGGTTCCAGGTGCAGAAGGGAAGGATGAGGCTGCACCTGAGGCAGAAGGTGTAGGATTGATCATGGGTAGCATGGTTGGGACAGATGGAGACGAGAGATCTCTGCAGCCAGGTCAGGAACTTGGGGTTTATTGCAAAGGGCCTGGGTGCAGGGCCCTGCTGGGAGCTGCCAGGCACAGCTCAGAGCAGGCCTGAGAGAGGAGAGGGGGAGAGAGGATGGGAGGGTAAGAGAGTAAAAGTGTAAGAGAGTAAGAGTGTAAAAGGCACGAGCTAAGAGACAAGAGCTTAGAGAGCAAAGCTCTCATTACAATACAATAAATCTTCTTCTGTGTTGAATTCTCTAATTCTCACTAACCAATCTAGTACAATATACAAATCCTATAGCATTTACATACAGCCTATAAGAATCACTACATTACCACACTGTGTTACATTTTAAACCCTAAAACCTCCTCTTTGGGCCCCTTCTGCCAAGCTGGCAGGGACTGCTCTGACCCTTGGGCCTGTCTGCAAGCAGAGGGGATTTTTTCATCAAAAGGGGATTACCTTTAGTCGGCCACACCGTTGTTTTCCAGTTGGTCAGTAACTAAAGGATCTCAAAGCTTGCTTTCATTTCAATCTTGCTTATAGTTTCAATATTCTCAAAATCTTTTGCCAGACAATCATATTTGTAAGGCTTTCCTGTTTCATCTTCCCCAACAAGAAAGAAGGTGATGTGCAAAGCCCTCAGCTGCAGAAAGAGAGGGTGAAATGCAGCTGTTTCCCTGGACAGTTAAAAGTCCTTGAAGGAGAATCAGGGACTTTACAGCACAGTTCAAGGATGGTTTTGAAGAGCTGACAGAGCACTTCAGTGGCAGTGGGAGGATCCTGCTGGGACAGCTCCCTTCAGTTCAGTGCAGTCTGACAGTTTATACCTGCTGGATGTGTCCTTTGTTCCTAAATCTCTTGTGAGGAATCAGTGTCTCCTTACCCTTAATCAGTGCTCCTTCAAGGTCCCTTAGAGCTGTTAATTGCAGTGGATGAACCATAACTGAGGTGCTTTAAGGCGTTTTCCAGGACCCAGCTGCTCCAGACTCACAGCACTGGTGGTTTTTTTTTTACTGTCTCTTCCCTGCGAGTGGGTTTAGTTCTGGTTTTGGGTGCTGACACTGCAGAGCCTAGCTGGGCAGAGCTGAGATCTGCTCTAAGCCCTTAATCACTTTTATGTTCCTCTCAACAGATGGTGGCAGAAATCTGAGCCTGGACTCCATTCTGATGGGATTGCCAATGTCCGACCCGACTGCCTGGGCCACCGCCATGAACAACCTGGGCATGGCTCCCATGGGCATGACAGGACAGCCCCTCCTGCCTGGTGAGCTGAGCCTTCACAGCTCTGTGGGAACAGCCTGTTGCGCTGTGGCTGGGTAGACACCCACCATGTACACACTGACCTGTGTTTGAAATGCATTCATGCTGCAAGTGATCTATTTAGAGACCTGAATTGAGAGGACATGAGAATACATGTATTTTGATGGAAATAATAGTTTTTGTGGGGTACCGCTAGGTATCCTGCAGTGGTGCAGGAGGATGTCACACAGAGGTCAGGAAACCAGTGGTATCCAGGAGCATGTTACTCTAAACTGAACTGCAGTGGCTGGTAAGAAAGGGAAGAAGATGAAGAGGAAAGCAACAGGGTAGCAAAATGGATAGGGCAGAAATTAATGGAGAATTCTGGTCCAGAAATGACCATCTTGTAGTGTGAAATACATGTGCATGACTGAGTCATCTTGTACTGGATGAAAGAGCTCCTGCAGGAACAGAGCTGAGCTGTGCCTGGTTTCCCAGCAGTGCAGGATGCTGGACATCAAAGTCCTGAATGGAACTGACTGTTCCAGTGCTTTGCTGCACTAAGAAGGATGTTTTCCCTGCCATAAGACCTGTCTGCTCACCTGGGGAGGGAATGTCTGTGTTGGCAGACAGCACAACCTTCTCTCCTCCAGTTTGAACAGCCCCAACTCTCTCCACAGTAATAGAGTTCTCTCCTGTTCCCAAGGCCTTGTTTCACATTTGGCTTTGCTGTGGAGATGCTGTTTCTGTGTCATTCTCCTACTGACATTCTTCCATGAAGGAAAAATCAACACAGGCCTATCCCATGGATAAGGATACAAGTCCCATGTAGTCCTACATCCATGTTTCACAGTTGGAACAGGAAGGTTTCTTGTTCCTTCCTCCAAAAACGCCGGTTGGTGGCAGAGGATTGGCCTCAGATGTGTGGTTTTGCTGTGATTGTGTTTCAAAGTACCAAGGAAATGGCAGGTTCTTAGCTGCTGCAATTGCTGCACTTGTCTGCTTGGTGAGATGATGCCCTAAATCCCAGCACCATTTACATTGGAAAAGACCTCCACATCGAGTCCAACCTGTGACTGATCCCCACCTTGTCAACAGCTCAGAGCCCTGAGTGCCACATCCTTGGATACCTCCAGGGATGGGGCTTCCACTCCTTCCAATGCCTGGCAACCTTTTCCATGTACAAATTCTTCCTGATGCCCTTAAGCCTGTGTCACAACTGTCTGTGCTGCTGAACTACTTAATGCAACCAAACTGGGTCAGGTTTTCCACTGTTTCCATATGTCACAGGTGTCTTTTTGTGGACAGACCTCTCTGGGAAGGGTTGGACATTAGATGGGAGCCAGTGTCTACAGAGGAGAGAAGGAAACAATTTATTTTAACAGAGAAAAGTTACATGACTGTGGCAACGAGCAATGAAATAGTTTTAAAACATTATTTTAAGGGCGCAGATCTAAAGTTTGATGTTGGCATGCTGCTGATTTTCACCGGCACGCGTGGGAGTGTTCCCCATTTGCTGTCAGAGCTCACAGTCACTGTATGACTCTACCCCCCACGCTTGACTCCCTTATTCTCTCCCCCATTTAGATTTTGATCCTGCTCTTGGAATGATGACTGGAATCCCTCCAATCAACCCCATGATGCCAGGCCTGGGGATTGTCCCACCTCCCATCCCTCCGGACATGCCGGCTGTGAAGGAGATCATCCACTGCAAGAGCTGCACTCTCTTCCCACCTAACCCACGTAACTGTCTCCTTGTGCTTTGTCTCTATAGGGTATCCCTTTGTTTATCTAAACCCACGTGTGTGTGTGAGAAAAGGGCCATTCCTGGGACTCACTGCTGGCAAGAGGGTGACAGAGCAACAGGAAAAGCCTGGTCTTGTCACTGTTTGCCATTTTCAGAAATAGCCTTTTCAGCTGCTAGATTTATAAGGTCTGGGGAAGAAGCCATTCCAGTCACTGAGTGTTTGAAGTCCTCATGGTTTGATTCTCGTGTGCAGTGTGAGGTGTAGCTCAAGCACACAAGTCTGGAGTGTGTGCAGTTGCAGCACAAAGAATCTCCTGAGTATGTTTTTTATGTGTTATTTACATTAGGACAGTTTTTTAAGCTGTGATTTTGAGGCACCTTCCACGATGAAGTTGGGAGCTCCTGGTGCTGCTTATGTTCTTTGACAGCAGCTTAGTGAACCTTCTGCACTCAGGAGAGTGTTTGGAGGGCTCTAGATTCCCAAGATCTTCTTTTTGCAAACATGCTGGTGAATGTGCTTATTTTTATCCAGCACCTCAGCAGTGCTATGGATCCACTCCGTAAATCTGAGTGTGGCATAGCCAGGAGTGTGTTGGGAGGAAGCCAGGAAGGTGTGGTCATCTCTCAGGAGAGAGGAGCAGGTGGAAGGAGTGTGTTCTGGCAACCCAAAACCTGACCTGCTCTGCTTTCTCTCTTCAGATCTTCCCCCTCCAGCCACGAGAGAGAGGCCCCCAGGGTGCAAGACAGTGTTTGTTGGAGGCCTGCCGGAAAACGGGACGGAGCAGATCATCATGGAGGTGTTTGAGCAGTGTGGGGAGGTCATAGCTATCCGCAAGAGCAAGAAGAACTTCTGCCACATCCGCTTTGCTGAGGAGTTCATGGTGGACAAGGCACTTTACCTGTCTGGTGGGTGTGTTTGGCTCAGAGGGAAGCTTAAAATTCTGGGACAGACTGTGGTGGTATGTTATAGGCAGAACAATAGAATTGGGGCAGATTTCTCTGATGCTGTGTCAGTTTGCCTTCTGCTGCCATTGCATTTCTGCTTAAATATATGAAAACAGCTCTTGAGAGGAAAGGCAGCAGTGCTTTGTCACCTGAAAATGTTTACAAAACACTGGGCTGAGGTGCAGAGTCTATTTTCATCTTACATGGATAAGTATCCAGCTAATTCTGTATATAGTGCCTAAAAAATGGACATTTGCTCCTAATTTGCTGACTGGTGGACTGGACTTACTTGGCTGGTTGGTTTGCCTTAGTGGAGTTTTATTTGGCTGGTTGGCTTGTCCTGGTGGGGTTTTATTTGGCTGGTTGGCTTGTCCTGGTGGGGTTTTATTTGGCTGGTTGGCTTGTCCTGGTGGGGTTTTATTTGGCTGGTTGGCTCGTCCTGGTGGGTTTTTTTTCCCTGTTAGCCAAACCCTCTGGGCTCCTTTAGCCATGGGAGCCTCAGGTAAGTCCCCTGCCCTACTGACCAGGCTCCCTCCTGCCAGGCTACCGCATCCGGCTGGGCTCCAGCACGGACAAGAAGGACACGGGGCGGCTGCACGTGGACTTTGCGCAGGCGCGGGATGACCTGTACGAGTGGGAGTGCAAGCAGCGCATGCTGGCGCGCGAGGAGCGGCACCGGCGCCGCCTGGCCGAGGAGCGCTTCCGCCCGCCCTCCCCGCCCCCCGTCGTCCACTACTCCGACCACGAGTGCAGCGTGGTGGCCGAGAAGCTCAAAGGTGAGAGGGGCTGGATGGGGAGAGCTCTGTCTTCTCCAGGGGTCAGCACACAGCAGCTCTGCCGCCATCTTCCTTCTTTTGTCAAAAACCCCCTTGTCTTGGTTTGGAAAGCCAGGAGTCTGCTAAGGAAGGCAGGAGCCTCCCCTGAAATGGAGAATGTAAACCCCTCCCACCCCTCCGAATTGCTATAAATTTAAAATTAAGGGGCTCTCAGGCAAAAAATATGGGAGCAGGAAATAACAGTTCTTTAATAGGGAAGAAAAAGAAGAGGATAAAATAAATAATGCAGTAAACTAAAACAACACTGACAGAGTCAGAACCCAACCTGACACCCTGTGGGTCAGGGTGTTGGCAGCAGTCCCATTGGAATTGTGGCTGCAGCCCTCCTGCAGTGTCAGGGGTGGTTCTGCTGGAGCAGGGATCCTGTAGAGAAGGATGTATTCTTCCTTCGAAGATCCAGTGGAAGAAGTGGCAGCTGCTGTTCCTCTGGGGCATCCAGGGGAGAAAGCCGTGCTGGTGTCTCAAAACCCCTGGATTATATCTGGGTAGCAATGCTTGGCTCCTCCCTCTGGGCTCACATCTCACAATGGGATGTTACAGTTCTTATCAGCCATGCAGTGACATTCAATAGCTGTTATCAGCAGATGTCCCCTCCCGAGGGAGGTGTGAATGTGGTCACTCAAAGAGAGAGGTAAGGCAAACTGCCCACTTGACAAAAGACAACTGGCGTACAGATGGTAATAGAATACATCTTGCCTTGCAATCTGGAACACCCCTGCGCTTGAGTCATGATTGTGGAATCTCAGGATGGGAGAGGACCTGAAGGCTCACCTGGCCTGACCTTTCTTGGCAGAAGCATGGTCTAGACCAGATGGCCCAACACTCTGCCCAACCTAGTCTTGAAAGCCTCTGGTACTGGGGAGTCCAGCACTTTGACAATGCTGCTGTTGTGAAAAGTTGTCTCCAGGAGTACCCATTCCCCCTCATCCTTTCCACACGCCTCTCTTGTGAAAGAGGAGTTTCCATCTTCATAGCCCTCCCCAGGACTCAGTGATGAGGTCTCCCTTAAATCTTATTTTCCCAAGGCTGAACAAACCTGTTGAGTGCAGGAAACTTGTGCAAATCAAAACTGTTCAGTACAAGTTTCTTCCACATAATTTTGGTTGGAAGGACTAATGTAAGACCTTCTTGGAAGCCTGAGATTCATGTGTGGTCTGATGATTTTGGAGCTGGAGGTCGTCTCCTTTCACAAAAGGTTCCATCTCAGTAGATGTGATGTTTTCCAGTAAGTTTCTAGTGCTTGTTCCTCCTCTTGCTGCACCTCAGCAGGTGATTTGCTCATCAGCTTGGTGCTGGACTTGCCTTCCTTTGTACGCCACGTGTTCAGATCCTTCCCTGCTCCCAGGAGTTGTGATGAGTCACCTGAAGGATGCTGACCTTTGAAGGAGCAGTTCAGCTCTGAGGAAAGGACCTGAAAGCTGCCCAGGCCACCCCAGAGCTGTGGTGTAAAGTTGTCCTTTCTTCCTGCAGATGACACCAAGTTCTCGGAAGCCATCCAGACCTTGCTGACCTGGATAGAACGCGGGGAAGTGAACAGGAGAACTGCCAACAACTTCTACTCCATGATCCAGTCAGCCAACAGCCACATACGCAGGCTCATCAACGAGAAGGCAGCTCACGAGAAGGAGATGGAAGAAGCTAAAGAGAAGTTCAAACTGGCTCTCTCAGGGATCCTGGTGCAGTGTGAGTAGAGT
>NW_005054504.1:499219-524097 GCF_000277835.1 Geospiza fortis | reverse complement strand
TAGGGAAGACTCTTAATTTCCAGAGTCTGGAGAGGCCCCGCTAAAAGGGCTCTGGGAAAAGAAGTGGCAGTCGCTTCAGTGCAACTCTGGCTGATTTGGAATCACATGGCACTAACCTGGCAAAAATATCTTGTGGTACTTTTTACTGGAGTAAGAGTCCACATCTGGGGGGAGGAGAGAATGAATTCTGAATTTGTTTCCTCTTAATTATCGTCTTGTTACTAGTTCTGTCATCTTTTCAACCCCTCCTGTGCACAAACAAGGTAAGTTCCTGGGAATCTGGTGCCTCAGCGAAGTGTGCAGGATTTGTTCGCAAAAGGTAGGAGCAGCAGAGTGCTTCCAACACCCTGTTGCAGACCCTGGGTCTTTCAAATCCCAGTACTTAATAAAACCAGGAAATCAAGGAAGAGTCATGGACTGTATTAATTCCAGGATGTGATTTGTAATAGTTTCTCAGACCATTCATTGCCACTTACACATCCTTGCTTTAGTAATCTGAATATTTTTACTTCATTTCAAGTACCTTCTCCACAATTGTACTAATTTTCTTTGAGCCCCTTGCCTAGCTTTTGAACATTCTTAACTTTTGGTTTTGTATATAGTAATTTTAGCTGTTACTTGTTTTTTAAAAAATTATTATTTTCCTTTAAATTCTGTTAATGGTAAAAACTACGGGCACACGGTCCAGAGGGACTTACAATGAGCACTGCAGAGTAAGTAGTAGTAGAGACTAGTGTGTATCTCCACCCTCTGAAACCAAGACTGAGATCTCAGCCACTCTTAGGTTACTCTAACGAGCAGGGAGATGTGTTTATTTTATGAGAATTATGGGTATTGCATCACAAGCATAGAAAAAATCAAGTGGATGTGCTCTGTGCTGTGGGTGAGCTCTCAGCCAAGGAGAAACACTTTGTGTATTCCAAATCCTCTAAATTTTCTAGAGAAGCAGGAGGAATAAATCCCAGAACCCAGAATAGTTGATGGCTGGTGCCTTTGCTTTGGTCCTGGTCGTGTTCCTGTAGCTCACTGTCCAAAGGCCAACTCATGGTTGTAGCTCATCGCCCCATTTCAGAGGTGAGTCCTGCCCCTCTGAACTTACACTCCCAGCCAGCCTCACACAGCATATTTGGATATTTTTCAGCACCTGTGCTGCCTTTTTTTTCCACATGTCCTGCCTTTTTCCCAGCTGAGAGCAGAGCCCATGCCCCAGTTGGTCGTTGCTCTGTGAGCGTTTGGCACTGGCCTGGTGAAGCCCACAAGGCTCTTTCCAGACACTGAGCCCCCTCCCTGAGTGTAGCATCAGCACAGTGCAGTGTTATGAGAAAAGGGGAGCCAAACCACCTGCCTGATTCCACTTTTTTACTCCTTTACTCCTCTTGTTCGCCCTCTCTGGATGCTATTCGGGCCCGATTTGCTGCTGATTTGCCACTCCAGTCGAGCAGATAGTGGCCGTGTACCATTCTGCCTCCAAACAAAAGGCTTGGGACCATTTCACGAAAGCTCAGCGTAAGAACATCAGCGTGTGGTGCAAACAAGCAGAGGTTGGTAATCTTTTCTTGTGTTAGATCCTCCAGCACGGTCTCTTGCTTGTCAGGATGTTGATGTTCAGTTTGCGCGATGCTCGCATGGATAACAACACCTTCCTTCACAGTGTGAGGTGGGAATCACTCAGGAGGCTCTTGTGGTACAGGTAATAAATTTTCTCTTGGTATTTGTGTCACCAGTAGCAATACATCAAGACCTGTCTGCTGATGGAAGTTGTGCACAATAATAGTCATAATACTGATGATCAATGTTGATTTTTCTGATGATTTTATATTAAAGCAAGAAGGATTTCTAGAGAGATTTAAAAAACCAGCAACTCTTAAGTGTTGTCAGAATCTTTTATCACATTTTATGTGATATTTCCACCTTGAGGTGGAAATAATTGCAGATGAACAGCCTGGAAAGCTTGAGGGAGGATGTTCTCATGTTTGTGTATTTACCCCGTGAAGTGACATGATGAAATGTATGGTTTAAAAATGGTGATCAGAAAGGAACTGATGGAATAATGCTTGTCACTCCCACTGCTCTTCCTGCAGGAGGAAGAGTAGTTCTTAGTTAAGTAAGATTTTATAAAATCAGATAAGAGAGTCAGGCAGAATGCCAGAAATAAGGAAGCCAAGGTAAAGAAGGGGTGTCCATTGGAAGGTGATGGGTGGGGAGATGTTTGTCCTGGAGGCTGTGATGAGATCCATGCTGCCAGTGCCACCTTGGGGGTGCAGGGCCTTGCACTTGGCCTTGTTGATTCTCATGAGGTTTTATCCCACTCCTCCACCCTGTCCTGTTCCCTTTGGCTGTCATTGCTTACCCCTAGTGTAAATCTTCCTGTGGTTCTGGATTTGTCTGGGATATTGAGTTCCTTACTACAAACTTGGAAAGCAAGTCTATCCCAGCAAAGCCAGGAGGTGTCTTTCACCTTTAAGGTTATTTAACATCCAGAGTGAATCTCAGCAAAGCTGAGAGGCTGCTGATCCATGAGCACCACAGGCCAGGGATGTGCAGGCCTGGGATCCCCTTGGGCTGGAGGTATCCTGGCCTGTGATCCCTGTGGACTAGGGTGTCCAAGCCTGTGATCCTTGTGGACTGGGGTGTCCAGGCCACCTTCCTGCAAAGCTGCAGCCTGGGAAGGCTCTGGATCAGACCCAGCCAGGGCCCTGCTGCTACCAAGCAGATGGTTAATCCTCCACCATGCTTGAGCACTGAATGCCCACGTTGTCCTGGGAAGTTTCCAGGTGTGATCTCCCCATGAGACTGTACCTATGGGACTTTCCAGATCCCAGTGAGTCAAACCTTTGTAGCAGCTCAAAGAGGAGCCAAGGTTTCTTTTGCACCTGAGAAGCCAAGTGCTGATTCAGATTCACTCTGAGCCCAGTGCTCCCGTTCTTCCCTGCCTTCTGATCACTGGCTGTGGCTGGGGTGGGAGCTCTCTCTCCAGTCGGAGCTGTCTTTTGTTCCAAGGTAAGTTCTCCCAATAGGAGGAGACTGTGAGACCACTGGTGAGGCTTCTTTCAGGAGCACTTCAGCTGCCAGGCTCAGCTTCTGCTCTCCCCCAGCTTAGGGACTGCTCTTAAAGGAAGGTGGAAGCCACAAGATGCAGCTTTTTGATACAGATTTTGGCAGATACTTATATATTTATAAAAATGCTGCTAGTATATGGTACATTTTTAGGTGAAATTTAAAATGTCTCTTACCTCATTGTAGATATCAGATGCTGGCTAAAGAGTCTCTCAGCCTTTTGGGGTCACCCTGAGGAGGTCCCTGCAAAGGTGCAACTGTAGCTTGGTTTGCTCTGTCCCAGCTCAGGTTGAGACTTTTGGCTCCAGAGAATTAGGGCTGACTCCAGTTCCTCATGGTTTGCACAGCAAGGCTGAGCTGCCTCATCACAAGAGCAGAAGGGAGATGGAAGGGTCTGTAATCCCAGTAGCTCTGCCAGAGTGACTTGTGCTGGATATTGCCCTTGATCTAATAATCTGTGCCAGTTTTTAAGTCATATCCTGGAGTTGTTTTTTGCAGATCTAGATTTCAGGAACTTTTCAGTCAGCCAACCTGTTCCTCGAAATCTGTATTGAAACCCTCTCTGCTTCTGAACCCCAGGAGATCCGTAACATCCACAATGATGAGCTGATGGGCATTCGGAGAGAGGAGGAGATGGAAATGTCTGATGAAGAAATAGAAGATCCATCAGAGATGAAAGAAACAGAAGAGTCAGGTAAAATCCCTTTTTACAGCTCATAATGTGCTTCTCTTCAGTGGTTTCTTTCTGGCAGTGGGAAGCCATTCCCCTTGTCCTGTTACTCCATTCTTTGTCCAAAGTCCCTCTCCGGCTCTCTTGAGCCCCTTTAGGCCCTGGAAGACCCTCTGAGGTCTCCCTGGATTGTTCTCTTCTCCAGGCTGGACAGCCCCAGCTCTCCCAGCCTGGCTGCAGAGCAGAGGGGCTCCAGCCCTGTGATATCCCAAGCAGCTGGAGCCATTCCTTTGTGTGCTCGGGATTTGTAACCCGAGCAGCTGAGCCCGTGTGCCGGGTGGGGAGAGCAGCCAGGGGTTCCTTGCTGTGCATGGTTTGATGGCTGTGCTGTCCCCAGCGCTGGTGTCACAGGTGGAGGCGCTGAAGGAGGAGAACGACAGCCTGCGCTGGCAGCTGGACGCCTATCGCAACGAGGTGGAGCTGCTCAAGCAGGAGCAGGGCAAGGCCTCCAGGGATGAGGACACCACCAAGGAGCAGCAGATGAAGCTCCTCCAGCAGGCTCTGCAGGGCATGCAGAAGGTGGGCCTGGAATTTTTCATAGCTGGGGCTGTGCTGCAGGGGAAAGAGGCTGGGATGGGTGGCAGAAACACTTGGGAAAACATTTTAGCAGGATTTTAGCAGGATGCAATCTGGCAGGGGGGAGCAACTTTGTTGTGTCCAGTGTTGCTAAAAAAACCCAAAGAAAATATTGATACCAGGGATTGTGGATGAGCTGATAAGTCCCATGGAAGCAATCCATAGTTGTAGGATTCCTTGTGTGCTCTTTACTCTGATTTCCAAAGTACCAAGTCTTGGTACTTGGACCTGTCCATAACCAGCTGAGTTGGGAAATGGGAAATCCCATCCATTGGGGATGGAATTAATGCTCCATGTTTACACAAATGTGGTTTTTTCTATGCTAATAGGCAAAGGTGTTTCTAAGGTGGATCCTTCTTTTATATTTCATCTTGTAGTGGTTCTGGATGTGATCTGTCTGGTCTTCTTGGAAAAGCCCTTCTAAATTTTATGGTCTTTGAACAATAGTTGGTAGAAGGCAGGTTGAGAAGGTGGAAGGCAGGTTAAGAGTTTATCTTTTTTCTTCCAGCATCTTTTGAAAGTCCAAGAGGAGTACAAAAAGAGAGAAGCTGAGTTGGAAAAAGTGAAAGAAGACAAACTTAAAATAGAAACATTACTAGAAAACCTGAAGGAGCAGGTATGTGCCATGCAGGTCTTCCTTGTGCAGTTCTCACCTTTGTGGTGAAGGACATCCTGGTGAGAATGCCCAGCCCTGGTTTTGAGCAGTTGTCCTTGGAAAGTGAGGAAAAATTACTTGTCAAATTGCAGGATGTCTGTCAGGAATGGACCTGCAGTTGCTTCATGTACCTGTGAGACAATCTCAGCAACTGTATAAATAGAATAGGACTGCCACTGAACAGTGTACAGTGGCATCACAGCTGGGATGGGGTTTTCTGCAGCTTGAGCTTTTAAAAGACAAGAACAAAGGTCTCAGTTATCAGACACTGATATTTACAACTGTGGTTTAGGAGCATGTTTTGATCTGCCCTCCATAAAACACTTTGGAACTGGAAATTTTTGTGAGTGTTTTAATATTTTTATTCTTGCTGAGTTTATTCCAAACAAAAATCCATGCAGTATTCCAAACAGAAATCCATAGTGCTGCTTCTCAGGTTTGATCCCCTCTGATTTGATTGTGGATTTGACTCTATACTTGCTGGGTTCTTTCCTCTATAGCATGGGCACAATTACAAAAGAAGCATGAGGCAGCACTTCCCCCTTGGCCCACAGAGCCAGATACTGGGTTTATCTCATTTTCCATCTGTAGTCCCACTTTTTTGTGCCAGGAGCCAGGGAAGATAATGCCTTTCTACTAACTAAACATGGTTTTGTGTATTCCAGTAATGATCAGAGCAGGATCTTCGAAACAAAAATAACAGATTATCATCAGTAATCTTTCCTTTCTTTGCCCATATATAGCAGAGCATGGCAGATGAAGAGGACAAGGAGGGAGATGCAGCTGACTGCCAAGGGAATGTAAGTCCAAGAGCTGCTGCTCTGGGATAGTGGAAGGTGTCCCTGGGGGTGGAACAGGGTGGGCTTTAAGGTCCCTTCCAGCCCAACCCATCCCACGATTCTATGATCTTCAAGAGCAGGCAGGCTGTGGGTTTGCAGCGTAGCTGCTGGGCTGCAGTCCCTGGATCAGCTTCCACAGGGCAGAGCTGCTCTTTCTCCTCTAGAAGCAAATGTGGAAGCTCAGGCCATTTGGGCACAGCCTCAGCCCTGTGAGCTGAGAACTGCACTGGTGTAAGAATTTGAGCAAACCCAGAGGACTGTTCAGTTCTATCTTGGTCACTGGCCTCCCTCCAGCCCATCTCAGTGGTCACTGGAAACTCTTCCCAATTATAGCTGTCCACAGCTCTCAGGCCACTGGAATTCCACATAAAACTAGGGAATAAAAGCAAGTTCTGCTTTTAGCGCAGCCACCGTCTTTGCATTGTTGTGTTTATGTCAGGGATAATAAATTATGCTCAATTCTGTTTTAATTCAGTACCACAAACTCAAGTCAGGGACAGTCTGATCCTAAGCCCTGTGCAGCCCCATGGCACTTGATTAATCCCATTTGTGTCAATGTGGGCAAATTTGAAAAATAAACCTCTGCAGCTTAATCAGTCTTGGCAAGGCCATGGTCTGGTTTGTATTCTGTTGTTTAAAGCAAGGCTCTTGTGGAGCATGTGTCATGTCAGGGAGCAGGGCTGGTGCAGGGTGTGTGGTGGCATCTGCTGAACTTTGTGACCTTTTCATCTCACTTGGTGGATGACGCCCAGCACCATGGACACAGCTGTGCTTTGTTGGGAGCATTTCTGAAAATAAACTTCAGATGCAGCAGTGATGGATGCAGTGACTCAGAAAACCAGGAAAACACCCCTGCATGCTCTGTGGAGCCTGCCCAAGCCAGTCCCTGGTGTGCCAGGTTGTCTGGAACGTGTCCTGTGGCTTTTGCAGGAGAGCAGCATGTCCAGAGTTTGTGCCTGCAGCCAGGAGAAAGAATGTCCAGTGGAGAAGACCTTGAGCAACAGCCCTGTGAAATCTGAACGAGAAGTTCTCTTAGTTGGTGAGTTCTGCTGGCTCGGTGGTGATTCCAGAGACCTGAGCTGGGGAGACCTGCTTCAAGGTGACCTTGCACTCCTTCTGCCCACCTCTGCCTCCTTTGGTTATCCCAAGGGAGGTGGGAGTCCTGGAACTGAGGAAAACCTTGAGCTCTGCTGGGGTCAGGGTGTGGCTGCCTGCAGGGGCACAGGGCTGGTGTTCCCAGCTGGCTTTTGTCTCGTGACAATGACCTTTGTGGTGTTCCTTTCCCCAGGGATAATTTCAACGTTTCTCCATGTGCATCCGTTTGGAGCCAGCATTGAGTACATCTGCTCCTACCTGCAGCGCCTGGACAGCAAGGTGGGTGTGGGACAGCCTGGCCTGGACGCTGAGGCCTGGGCTCTGCTCCCTGCAGAAATCTGCTGGAAGAGAATGGGGGATGGGGTGAATTTCAGGATGATAGGATGGTTTGTGTTGGGAGGGACCTCAAAGCCCATCCAGTTCCATGCCCTGGCAGGGACACTTGCACTATTCCAGGTTGCCCAAAGCAGCCCAGCTTTGGGGTTCACCACTAACTACACCCCCAAGCAGTCCCATGTCCCGCTGGCTTTGTGCTACTTTTCGGAGTAAATGTGCAGAGGCTTCTGGAAGAAATTACATCTCATTCCTTTGGGAAGGAATTACATCTCATTGTCCTCTATCCCGGTCTCCAGCTGTCTTCCTTAAAGAGCCCCTGGGACAGGAGGCCCCACAGTCATGGGAATTCTGTCTTTGGATTGGAACTTACCCAGCTGCTTGTGTATAAAAATGAGTGTTTAGTTTACCCTTTCCTAAGAAAACATGGCTCCTTGGCCTTGCTCACTCCAGCCTTATAAAGACAGAGTTAATAATTTTATCTCCTCATTCTAGCTTGAAATTTGTGTGTGGGGCCACCAGCTCCCTTTATTTTGGTTTGGAACTCCTATAGAACTGCCATCATAGCACTCAGCTGCTTTCTGGAACTTCCTCTTTGGTATCCACAGTGCAGAGAAGGGCTTCTGTGAGCTTCTGCTTGGGAGAACCCCTGTGCAGAGCCCACCTTTATTTAACCTGTGCTATGGCATCAGTCTCCTCGTGTTCACTCACACTTAGAGCTATTTCCATTGTCCTTTGTGTTCCTTCTGAGCTCTTCTGTCTCCTCCTTGACTCTTGCAGGAGCTCAGATTAGTTTGGGATGTTATTTTTAACCCTGAGCAGATATTTGGGCCTGAGGTGAGGCAGGAGGAGGGGGAGTACTTGGAAGTACAACCTGATTTCTTGAAGCTGCCAACAGGAAAGGAAGGGGAATATCTTTCCCCTGTTCCCTGTCCATCATTCTCACCAAGAAGATCAGCAGAGAGCACAAGAATTAAGATCCAAGGTGGTTTGGAGCCATGGAAGAGCCCTTCAGAAGTTGCCTGTAGCCCTGAGCGTGGCTTGGCAGGACCTTGGGCTCACCTCAGGGTCCTTCTGTGCAGTGGTGTAACCCCAGTCTTAGCTCTTGTCACAGCTCCTGGTGTCCCAGCATTATCCCCAGGAGTTCAGGGAAAGCCTGGATGAGCTTCAGCCATGTAACTGTTTGAGTTTGAATTATCAGCAGCCATCAGGGCTTCCATCTTCCCTTTCAGTGCTGTTTTCCTTGTGTTCCCCCAGATCTGCACGGCGGAGGTGGAAGTGCTCATGACACGACTGCAGAACACGTTCCGGCAGGAGCTGAGTGGGGTTGGGGCCAGCCTGGAGAAGAGGTGGAAGTTTTGTGGCTTTGATGGGTTGAAAATGACTTGAGCTTTGACTTAACGCTGGAAACAGTGGGATATGGATGCTGAGAAAACCTGGGATGCTCTTTCCTCTGTTCCTGATGATTCCCTCACACCACGGCCTCGGGGTACAAAGTGTAAAAGTGAAACCAAGTCCAGAGCAGCACGGGAAGAACTTCCAAGTTCTGCAGCTGCTTTGATCAGTTATTTGTTATTGGGCAAGTGCTGTTCAATATGTTTGGGGAAAAAAGCTCCTGCCTGACCCTTTGAAGCACAGCTTGTTGACTCTGTGTTCTGCCAATGTTGTATGTGCTTGTGTGCCCAAATTCCTCCTCCTCTACCTTCCTTCTGCTAGGAACAGCCACAGACTGTCCTGAAGCAACAACAAAGGGGCATCTTCTGGTTTCTAGATCACCAAAAGGGGAAAAAAAAAGGCATTTTTTGGATATTTCTATTAGTAAAAACCAAGGTATGTTTAAAGAGAAGATTTAGATGTGTCAGGGGCCTCTGAGCCAAGGAATTGTTTCTTTTTTTGCTGTTCTCTCTGTTAGCAGTTAAGCTGAGGTGTGGGGGCTGAGGGGGATTCTGGCAGTGCCACTCATGCTCTGGGTCAGTCTGTACAGAATCTTCCACATGGGAAGGGTGTTTAATTTTCAGGGGATGTGGGTGGAGAAGAGCAACATCAGCCTGACTTTTGGTGATTTTTACCACTCAGTTCCTTCACCTACTTTGCTTTGGAGACCAAGCTCAAGTAGCACAGACTCCTCTGCTCCTGATCCTTGCTAGCCCTGTTCTTCATGTTCCCAGTGCATGCCATGCCCTTGCCCAGCTGTGCAGAGGTGCAGGCTAGCACAGCTCAGCCCATCCCAGCCTGCCTGGAGCCCTCTGGATCCTCCTGCCCGCAGCAGCCTCACATTCCCAGCCTGGCGTCACCTGCAGAGCTCTCAGGCACCCCGTGCAGTATTCCTGTTCTGCTAGACATCCCCATGTGCTCCCAGCACGGCAGCTGGCACAGCTCCAGCCTCTCCTCTTTGTTCCCCACGCCCCAGGTGTTGGTGCCCTTCACTTGGGCTATTGATCCCACCTCACTTTGGGGGAGAAGCCCCAGTTCATATGTTCCTGTTCTCAGGTATTTCCCAACCCTGGTGTCATCTTCCTCGGTGCTTCTCCACCCTGTGCCATGGCCAGGGTAGTGCCCAGGTGAGTACAGAGACATTTCTGGTGTGTTCTGTGTACCTGGCACAGAGACCTGATGGTGTGTGAACCAATTCCTCATCCAAAACTCTAGAATTCCACTGGTGAAGCCAGGCTTGGAGCCAGCTATTGACCTCCTGGCTCTGTTTCTCCCCTCACCATTCCCTGCAATAGGAAGGACAGAGGGGAGCACTTCCTGTGCTCCTGCTCCCTTTCCCACTCACCCCAAGGCTCTGAGGTCTCTCCAGATCCCTTGTATTTCTTCCTGCACCTTTATCCTCCAGCTCCAATGAATCATCCTCCTCGTTGTTGTTCCCCCTGGCAGAGCCTGGCACCAGTTCTCCCCAGGCACTGGGGGAGCCAGGCTGGTCTCAGGGGAGACACCCCTGCTGTGCTAGGTGGGAATGTGGCACCTGTGCCACCTGTCCCTTGGGGTCAGCCAGGTGGAGAGAGAGCAGGGTGGTGTGTCCTCAGTGAGAGCTCTCCTTGGGAAAAGGAAGGAAGAAACTTCAGGAGTCAGGACAGTTGCAGAGCCCTGAGAGCAGCCGTGGCTGGAGCACCCGGAGGCAGGGAAGGCGTGGGCTCGGTGGGGACTGGCTGGGTCCCAGCCTCTGTTGGCTGCAGGGTGGGAGCTGGGATGGGGCCAGGGCACCGTGGGCAGCCAGAGCCACCTCCTGGGGGTCTGAGGGGGCTGGGGCGGTTGGAGAGACCAGGCAGGTTGTTCCATGGGGCAGCAGAAGGGAGAGGAGCCAGGACCTGTGGGGCAATGGCTGGTGCTGTGAAAGTGATTCAGGGCTAGAGCACCCCAGGGTCCTGCTGCTTCCCCTGTCCCAGGGCCTTTCCAGAGGGGCTGAGGTTTCTCCCAGGAGAAATCCATCCTGCAGATGGGCTGCTGAGGTGACATCCAGGGATGGGTGACAGAGCTCTTCCCTTGGGACCAGACTGTTCCCACGTGGACTGTTGCTCTCCCTGCTCCCAACACTGAGCGCTTGCGACACTGGGAGCAGATAAAACCCCTTTTAAAAAATGCTCTGAATAGTTGTGTCCCTGCAGATGAATGCTGTATTTTTAAGGAATAAACATTTTTTATGGGCAAATCTTGGGCCTGCTGCTTTCTTTGTTGTTCCAACCCAAACCATTCCATGATCATGGGCCAGGAGCCCAGCTGTGGCCCCCGAAGGGCTCACGGCAAGGAGTGCGTTAATTGGCAAGGAAGTGCCAATTTTGGGTGTTGATAGAGGTTTGGGAGGCTCTCCAAGGTCTGTAACCCTCTGGGAACAACCTGAGCTGTAGATCCACCCCATGAGGTCTGTGAGCTCCTCAACAGCAGAGCTCTGCAGGGACCCTGGATCTGGAGAGCATCCATGTGCCCAGCCTGTGCCAGACCCTGCCAGACACTGTCACAGGGAAGATGCCCTGGTGGAGCGCCAGGAAGGTCTGCACGGAGAGCTGAGGTGGGAATCATCCACTGGCCCTCCCCAACCAGCCCAGGCAGCATGTTCCCAGTTCAGGTTTCACCTGGCAGCACAGCTGATGCTTTGGGGGTGTCCTGGTTGCCCATGGATGGGAGCGGGGAAAGCTGAGGATGGAGGGGATTGAGCAATGAGCAATCCCTGCCAAGGCTCCGTGTCCAGCGTGGGAAGAGCAGTTCCTTCCATCCAGCCCTGCCCTCTCTCCACACGCTGTTTCTGGCTCTCATTTCTTTGGCAGAAAATTCACATTCTCATCCCCTCTCTCCTCCCCTCGGCTGTGGCAGCTCCTTTCCATCACTTCCCCACTTCTCCTCCCGCCTGTGGGCTGGAAGGGCCCCTGGAGCCTTTGAGGAGATGCTGCTGTGAAAGTCATTGTCCCAAAGGAAGAGCCGAGAGCTCCAGGAGCTGCTGGTGCTGCTGCAGGAGCACACAGGCAAGGTAAATGTGGGCCCTTTGTTCCAGCTGGGAAGAGAGAAACTGCAGCTGAGACTGGGGGAGCAGCCACTGCTCCTTGGGAATGGAGGGGGCAGCTGCACTGAGCTTTCCCCATGAGATTTCCTGAAATAAGCACCAGTTCTGTTTTTGAGTTAGAGAGATTCCTGCTCTGGCATCCCCTCCAAAGGAGGATTTTTGTGGGGCTCTGCCTCTGCCCCCACTGTGGGCCAGCATTTCTTTCCTTATGGGGAGCCTGGTGCCTGTCCAGGCTGAGTGAGCTCTCCTGTCCCATGGGATTCACAGGGATCACTGATCCCTGTCCCCTGCAGGGACACCCACGCTGCTCTTGTGCCTCTGGCTTGGAGGTGCTGGTCCCCATCTCAGCTCTTCCCAGGGATATAAATCCACACCTGGGGTGAGAAGCAGGACAGGTGTTTGGGGTTAACCCCTGGAGGGTGAGTTTTGGCAGTACCAGTGGTGGTGGCACATCACAGGGCTCCTCGAGGGGCGCCTGCGCTTGGGCAGATAAGCAGCAGCTTCCTTTCCATCATCCTTCCTGCCTTCTCCTTCCTGCCTTCTCTTCCTGCCTTCCCTCTGCTGCTCCCTCTCTGACTGGGGTTCCTCCTCCTCCTCACCCCATGGCGGCCGCATCCCCCAGGGCTCTGCTCAGGCTGGGGATGTGGCCGTGAGCTCTGCTGGATTGTGGGGCTTCACCTGCACAAAGGTAATTCCCTGCAAACTCTGGGGGTTTGTCCATCCATCACCATCCATCCATCCATCCATGCACAGCAGAGCTGCTCCCGCCCTGCTGGGAGCTCCCGATGCAGCAGAGGCACAGAGCTGTCCCTGGCATTGTGGAGATGCTTTCATCTGTGACAGCCAAGGAGTTTCTGCCCCACGCTGTCCCAGGGGAGCAGGATGGAAGTTATAAAAATCCCTGCATGGTGCCTCTTTAATGTGACAGAGGGCAGGGATAGATGGGATATTGGGAAGGAATTCCTTCCTAGGGTGGGCAGGCCCTGGCACAGGTGCCCAGAGCAGCTGGGGCTGTCCCTGGATCCCTGGCAGTGCCCAAGGCCAGGCTGGATGGGGCTTGGAGCAGCCTGGGACAGTGGAAGGTGTCTCTGCCATGGCAGGGGTGGAATGAGATGGTTTTTGAGGTCTCTTCCAACCCAAACCAGTGTGGGATTCTCGATGTAGGTGAATTCCCTTTTCAGTGTCCACTTACAGGGAACTCTGAACAACTCCTTTATATTTGTTTTCTTCTTTAATTTATGTAACTTTCTAAATTCTAATTTCTAAATTTCTAATTTCTAACCTTTAGAAACTGAGATTTTAAACCTGGCCAGAAGGAACCAGTCTCAGGGGCTACAGGGTGGGGCAGAGACTGACACAGGAGCCCTGTGCCGTTCCTGGGGGTCTCACTGCATCCCTTGAGACTTCCAGGCATTTATTTTTCATTCTTGCCTTAAGCCTCTTTGGGGAGGTTCTTTTCAGAGCCCGTACTCTGACCTCAGTCCTCTCTTCTCTCTGGGGCTGCTGTTGCTCTTTGCACTGTGCCAGGTGGTGCTGGGGTGGTGGCACAGGTGGCACCAGGAGGAGGTGGCACCGCTGGAGGCAGCCAGGTCAGTGTGAGGAACCAGGTCCCTGTGTGGGCTCCCCCAGAGCCTGCACACAACAGGGAGGGCTCCCCAAAGCTCTGGGAGAGGAGATGGGGTGTCCAGGGTGTGTCCATGGTCTGTGGTCCAGCCTGTGCCTGGGGTAAAGGGCCTCAGCACCTCTGGTCACGTGCAGTTGTTTGTGATTTAAAAGAGATAAATCATAGAATTTGGGAGAGATCTTAAAGCTTATCTCCTTCCATGCAGAGACCTTTCCCACCAGTGCAGGCTGCTCCAAGCCCCATCCAGCCTGGCCATGGACACTTCCAGAGACAGAGCAACCACAGCTCCTCTGGGCACCCTGTGCCAGGGCCTCCCTCACAGGAAACAATTCCTTCCCAATATCAATTCTAAATATCTTCTCCTGGTCCCTCCAAGGCCCTTGCTTGGAAGGTTGAAGTGAGATGATGTGTTTGGGGCTCTGCAGCCCCACTGGCTCTTTGGAGAGGTGACAGAGGGACAAATGTCTCCTGCAAAGACTCCCTGGGGTGCTCCCAGCAGTTTCTCTCCTAAAGCAGGTGTCGCTGCCATGTGTTCCTTTCACACAGGTGTGTTTTCCAGAGGACTTTTGGCTCGCCCCCTGTGCCAGGCCCCAGCCCTGGGATGCAGCCCGTGGCCCTGCAGAGCCTGTCCGAGCTGGAGAGGGCCAGTCTGCAGGAGCTGGCGCTGTTCCAGCTGCAGGAGAGGCTGCCCGTGGGGCATCTCAGTCTGGACAGAGGTACAGGGGGAGAGGAGGGGAGAGGAGGGACAGGATGGGAGAGGAAGGACAGGAGGCTCCTGCCAAGGGCGGCTGAGGCTGAGCCATTCATGCTGCTCACCGCCGCACCACAGCCCGGGATGATGGTTATGGAGAGACATTTGTGACATATTTTGGTCCATTCTATTCCTGCTTTATTCTGAGCCCTGAAGGCCTGCTCAGCCTGTGGAGGGGTTTGTGTGTCTGCAGCAGTGTGAGAACATGACCCTCCAACCCCCAAACCCAAACCAGATGTGACAACTTGGCGGGGTCTCCACAGGGATTGTCTGAGTGCCCTTGGGGTGGGACGGGATTTGCTGTTTGGATCCATGGCCAGCACTACGTCCTGATGCTGGAAAGAGGCTCATGGGAGAGTGGATAATGCACTGGCACATAAAAGGGTGGATAAATTTAGGAGCTCCACAGGAACTGAGCACAGAGGCCCTGTCAGGGTTCTCAGGGTTGCCTGTGTCCCCACCAGCAAACCAGAGAGTTGTGGTTCCCAGACTCCTTCCCAAATCCACTTCTTATCCATTTGATGTGCCTCCTGTGCCCTGGGCTGTATTTTGGCATCCCAGCAGGGCAGGGGATGCCACCAGCTCACCAGGTCTGGGGCTGGGGGTGCAGAGGGAGCCTGGGGCTCTCCAGCCCCCCTTCCACTCCTGGCACCCCAGGGCACAATGGAGGCTCCAGGTCTCCGGGATCCTCTCCCAGGGATGGGGCATCTCCCAGTGCCCAGCCTCACACTGAGCACCAACTGCTTGAGGTGGCACCCAAGTCTGGCTTCCCACTTAATATCCCAAAGATTTCATGCCATGAAACGGTGTCATGAAGAGTCAGCTCCCCTCTCCTTCCCAGAACTCCCAGTTGCTCCAGGCTGCAGCCCTGGAGGACTTTGACCACAAACATCCTGATCCCTTTTCTATTTTGTTTTATTTTGGACTGTTTGTAATCCAGCTTGCAGTGACACCCTGCAGCAGCAGCTCCTCTAGGGACTCGTGCAGTGCCAAAAAAAGCCCCAAACCCCAGTATTTCCTTCCTGGTTGGTCAGTGTGCTGCTGGATAAATTATGCTGGCTTCTATACTCATGTTCCTCATTCCAGCTGTCAGAGCTTTCCTCTAAGTCTTACAAAATAACCCAAACAAGTAGATATAAGCTGTTCCTAGGAAGAGAATTCTTCAGGAATGAAGAGTATGAGCCAGAATAGGGTGATGTGTCCTGGAA
Organism: Geospiza fortis; assembly: GCF_000277835.1. Classification (NCBI taxonomy): domain Eukaryota; kingdom Metazoa; phylum Chordata; class Aves; order Passeriformes; family Thraupidae; genus Geospiza; species Geospiza fortis. Next base: position 508,731 of record NW_005054504.1, on the reverse strand, counting down.
GGATTTAGGATGGGCAGTGAGTGAATTCTCAGTTCACTGCTGCTGGATGTGTGAGGTGGGAGTCCTACAGAGCAGGATGGGATTTGTGATGGTGTTTTGTACAACTTTTAATGTCTGTGCTCTGTAAAACATTCCCAAAAGCCTTTCTGGGTCTCACTGCTCGTGTAGAGCCATGGGGTCCCTCCACCCCTTCACCCACAGAGGTTGGTACCCATCTCTGGGAATGTTCTCCAAGCAGGGATGTCCATCTCAGGGCTGGTCCCTGGGCAGCTGCTGCCCACTGTGTGTCCCAGGGCACTCCTGGATCCCCTCAGGGCTGTGGCTGTCACTGCAGTGTCCCCTGGCTGGAGGCTGCAGAGGGACAGGGAGCCTATGCTGAGCCAGCCCCAAGATGCTGGTGCTGAACCTTCCCCTTTTCCTCCTAGAAGGCTCCAAAGGCATTAAATCCATCCGGCAGAAGCTGGAGAGCTTCTCGAAGGAGAGGAGAGGTGAGCAGCCTCACTTTTACCTGGGCTTTGGTCCCTGCTCTCAGGGGGAATGGGTGGTTTTTGGTGGGGTGGGGTGGGAGGTACCCGAATCCAGTAGGATGCTTCATCACAGCAGTTCTGCTGTTCTTGGAATGGCACGAGCTTGATGGAGCCTGGAAGGACAGAAAGGTGTGTGGAGTATGTGCAGTGTGAAATGCATTTTCAAGCTGAACACCTACAAATGTGTCTATCTGCCCATTTTGCCCCACTCTTGTTACCTCCAGTTCTATCTTAGCATCCCCTGAAGGACCTCAGTGACAACCCTGGGCTACTGAGAATTCTAGAGCACAGCCAGGTGGCAATGAGCTTCCCCACACCAGTACAAAACCATTCAAGGAGACTACTGAAATTAATGCCTCATATTTTACTTAGTAGAATGTTTAAACATATCAATCATTGTACAACATGCTGGTAGGAACTTAGTAGCTGTTTGATCTGTGTCTGTGGTAAAAGCATTGTATAGTTTCAATCCTAAAAGTTCCCAGAGAGGGAATGATAACATAGAAGCTTCATCTGCAGCTGGAAACCCCTTCTGAATGCATAATAGTAAGTCCTTTAACTCAGATTTTGAAACGTTACAGGAATTATATTTGACCAGATCTTTAAGGTTTTATAAGTATCTCTAGGCAAATTGGACATCTTGTGTCCTAACATGTTCCCTGAGGCTTACCTGATGTTGAACAACAGGCAAGTCCTTGGATCTCTGTCCTGATCGAGCCAGCGACAAGGGCAGAAATCCAACTTCTCTCTTCTTGCAAGAGTCATGATCCCAGGATCCGTGCTTGTCTCAGCAACACCTCACAAAAATGACCTCGGGGCTTTCTGGCAGGTCAGACAGTTTAGTTGAGTTATCTGCTCCTCACACAGGGCACCAGTTTGTTGGACAATACTCTCTTCTTGATCTCAAGATGGGGCAGCTGAGAGGTGTTTTAAAAACTTCTATTCCATTTTCAGTCTCATGAGAAGGGTGAGACAGCACAGATGTTATAATTCACGCCATCACAATCAGAAACCAATTACTTCCTAATTACAATACACTATGAGCGTTTCTTGGCCCATCAGCTTTTTGCCACGCCTTAAAGCCAATCATCCAAAACTACCCCTCGTGGGTCCTAATATAATGCATTTTTCACAGTTTTATTTCTCTAAAGTATCTAGTCTTATTTGTAAGGTCATCTTTTGAAAGTTTTTCTAGCTCCATTTTTCTCTCAACAATATCTGTCTTATTCCATGGTATTTCTAAGTCAGCATTTCTTGTCTCAAAGTTTGCATACACATGTATACTGTGTGGGCCTTCTGTTAGGCCCTGAGAACTCTCTACAAATCCATTTCTCACAGTTAGAATTTGGAAAGGATCTTTTGGTGATTTATGAAGTTGTTGCTTCATAGATGCCATGGCGTCTTCATGGGGCTGTAGCCAGTCAAAGGAAGGAAACTCCAGGAAAAACTGGGATGGGCTCCAACAAGCCCACTGCTGGAGAGGAGAGCAGGCCCCTGTGTCTCCTCCCTGTCCCCCCAGCACCCCGTTTCCCATGGGGTGCCCTCCCCCTTGGCTCTTTGGCACCCAGGGTCCCCCCACACCTTTCCTGCTCTCCAGGAGGAGCAGCTCCCTCGGGGATTGCCTGGCTCCTGGGGGCAGGACACGCGGGTTCATCCCTGCAGCTCCCTCGCTGCAATTCCCTCCCTGCCGCGTTCCCCCAGACTGCTCTCCCCACACCTTCGGGGTGCCGCTCGCCCAGGTCATCGCCAACGACCGCGCCTGCCGGCAGCTGCAGGAGGCCGTGGGCAGGAGCCGCCGCCTCTGCCTGGAGGTGGAGGCCACGGTGACGAGGTTCCGGGCCCAGAGGCACAGGAGGCTGGCAATGGGCACCAGCTGCATCCGGGCACCCGACGGGGGCTGCCCAGAGGAGCCGCTTTGCCCAGCACTTGTGGACAAGAGGTCCTGGAGCCAGCGGAGGGTATGGTCCCCAAAATGGGCTGTGGTGGTGCTGTGGGATGGGGGCGTCGGAATTTGGCAATAAATGGGATTTTCCAGGATTTTTTCTTACTAACTGAGTGGGTGGTGTCCCAGGCTGAGCCGGTCCCAGTCTGTCCTTGGGGAAATGGTGATGTCCCCAGCCCCCTCAGAGATGGACTGTGAGGAGTGGGAGGACCCTCACTAGCAAAGCTCTTATGGAGATGAGGTTACCAGGGGCACATTTAAGGGTGCAGAGGGCAGGGATGGATGGGATATTGGGAAAGAATTCTTCCCCATGAGGGTGGGCAGGCCCTGGCACAGGGTGCCCAGAGCAGCTGTGGCTGCCCCTGGACCCCAGGCAGTGTCAGGGTTGACACTGGGGCTTGGAGCAGCCTGGGACAGTGGAAGGTGTCCCTGCCCATGGCAGGGGTGGCACTGGATGCTGCCCTTTCCCAGAAACCCGTGAGGTCACGGCAGTGATGGATCTGTGGGGTCATTCCTGCCACCTGCAAATGCCCTCTGCTCCATCACAGGGGGCCATGTCCGTGGATTCCATCACGGACCTGAGTGACAATGCCTCCGAGCTGCTGGAGGCCCTGCAGCTCTCACACCCCCATGAGCTGGACCCCCGCAGGAGCCGTGGCAAGAAGAAACAGCTGAGCCTGAACCCCATCACCTGGCAGGTGCCACGGATTGTGGACAGGTGCTGCACTCACCTTGAGACGCACGGTAAGGGCTGGAAAAACTCCCTGTGTGTGGCCACCAGGACATCCTGGCCTGACCACCCCCAAGGTGGGAGGAAGGCCAGGTTTAATGGGCACCGTGGGATTCGCCCGAAGGTTGGACTCGATGGTCCTAGAGGTCTTTCCCAACCTGAATGCTTCTGTGAGTCCTGGGGCAGGGCATCTTCCAAAAGGCCTCCTGTGGAGAGTCCTCTGGGTTGGATGCAGCACCAGAGGGGAATGTCACTGAGGAGGGAATGTCACTGTGTGTGTCAGTGACCATCTCCTGGTGCCTCAACCTCTGCTGCACATCCAGCCCTTGCTCACAGTGACTGTAGGGATGGGATCTCCTCCCTTCCCACAGGCAACCCAAGGAAATCTCATGGCTCCACAGCCTTTCCTTTTCCTCACTGCCTGGAGAAGGGAAAGCCATGCAAGAGAAGCCCTACCACGGTGCTGAGGTGCTCCCAGGGGCAGCCAGGGTGGCAGGGAGCAGTGGGAATGCACAGCACTAACCTCTCTGTCCCCCAGGGCTCCAAACTGTTGGCATCTTCCGTGTCGGAAGCTCCAAGAAAAGAGTCCAGCAGGTAAAGGGAGGCATTCACTGCATCCTCTGGCTGTGCCTTGTGGGGGATAGAGGCTCGTGTGGATGGGGATGGATAGAGCTGACATTGGTGTGGAGAGGTCTGAAACAGACTAGAACTGACTGTGATTTTCATCCTTTCCATTTCTTCCATCTCCAAGCTGAGAGAAGAGTTTGACCGAGGGCTGGATGTTTTCTTGGATGAGCATCAAAGTGTTCATGATGTGGCTGCCCTGCTCAAAGAGTTTCTCCGGGATATGCCTGATTCCCTGATTCCCAGAGAGCTCTATGGAGCCTTCCTCAGCACAGCCAGTGAGTACCTGTGGAGCAGAGCCTGCACAGCCACAGGAGGATTTATGTTGGTCACTTGGTCAGGTTGCTCCAAGTCCTGTCCAACCTGACTTTGGAGACTGCCAGGAATGGATCCTTCCTCACCACCCTTCTTTTCCAAAGCTTCTGGGATGGGTGTTGTGCTCCCTGGCACTGCCACATGCAGTTACTGTAATCAGTGGATTTGGTGGGGCTTTTGTTTGATTTCTTTTGAATTGGACTATAAAAATCCCTCTGCTCTGTGACAATTTTTGGCTGTGTGGCTGTGCAATATCCAACAACACCACAGCTCTTGCTGGGTTCTCCATCCCATGGGAGGAAGGGTGGGACAGCAGCCTGGCTCCCACCAGGGCTCATTCCCAAGCATGTGGAGGAGGGCTGGAAGTGCCTGGTGGGCTGGGACCCTCACTAACACTGCTCTCCCCAGCGCTGGAGGGGCAGGCCCAGCTGGACACGCTGCAGCTGCTGCTGTTCCTGCTGCCCCCGTGCCACAGTGACACCCTGCTGCGCCTCCTGCGCTTCCTGGCCCAGGTGGCCCAGCACGCCGAGAGCTCCTGGGACCCCGAGGGCCGCCAGGTGAGGCTGCTGCTCCCGAGGGCTGCCCTGGAAAGGTGCTCGGGCTGCTGTGGCTGCAACTGAGCGGGGCTGCTGAAGCCTGGGGGGGGAAACAAATCCTTCACGGAATCCCGGGATCATTGTGGTTGGAAAAGGTGGGAATGGGATGAGTGTGTGCTCCAGCACCTCGAGCCCTTTGTGCTGGCCCTGCCACCAGCTCAGAGAGGACCAAACTGGACCCAGAGCAACACCTCACCCTCACCTCGCCCTTGTGTTCCTGCCCTGGGGTGGGTGAGGACATCCTGGCACATCCCATGCCACTACACCCACAGTCCACAGGTTCCTTTGGTGCTTCCTTGTAGATCCCTGGGAATAAAATGACAGTGTCAAACCTGGCTACAGTCTTTGGTCCCAACATCCTGCAGAAGGAGAAGCCTGGAGAGAAAGATGCTGGTGCCCTGAACTTTGAGGACAGTGCTGCCATAATCGTGGTGCTCCAGAGGCTGATTGAGCACCACCACTCCCTGTTCATGGTACGTGGGGCTCCTCAGGGCAGCCCCTCCAGCCCCTCCTTCCCTCTGAACTCTTGCAAGAGCAGCAGGGGAAGGATTTTGTCCCTGTCAGAGATGCACACCTTAGTGTGTGCCCATCCTCTGGGAAGGCTCTGGCTCCATCCTCTCTCCACCCTCCCACAGGGCACTCGCAGGCAGCAGTAAGAGTTCCCTCAGGTCTATTGGAATGTGACATTTCAGGTCCCCAGGAAGCCTTATAGCAAATTTTGTGGTCTGCAGGGAGCCAAAGGACTGGGGATAGTGGAGGGAAAGCAGGGGCTGAGATCCTGCAGACCCTGGGAGGTGTGTGGGGTGTGCTGGGTCTGTGACCACGTCCTGGGCTCCTTCCTTGGCTGCCTCTGCTCAGCCTCCAGCCGAGAGTGGCCCCACAAGTGGTGTGGCCGTGTCTCCCCAGGTGTCCCCAGAGATGCAGTGTGACGTGCTGAGGAGGCTGTTCCAGACAGACCCCGATGTCATCGAGTACCTGCTGCGCAGGAAGTTCCCTGACGTGCCGTAAGTGCCCGAGGGCTCCTCAGGGCACAGGGACAAGTGACAGCACACCCTGCTCATCTTCCTCCAGACTGCTTCCTACAGCGCTCTGGTCACAGCTCCTCAGCAAAAGCCCTTCACACTCCATCCTTCCCATCCCTCGGAGCTCCCTGCTCTCCCTCTTTGCTCCCCAGCCTGTGCCAGCTCTCTCCAGAGCTCTCCAGAGCTCTCCAGAGCTCTCTCTGGTATCCACACAGCTCCTGTCCAGCCCCTGGCCTGCTCCTGCCTCTCAGTGTCACACACTGATTCCTGCTCCACCAGCAGCCTTCTCCAAACCCCATCCGTCCTTGGTGTCCGTGTTTCGCTGCAGTCTTTGCCTGCCCCGGGTGTCTGTGTGGGGCTACCAGCTCAGTCCATACCTCCACATTTTGGGTGCAAGATGGGACAGTCCCACTGAGGCTCAGAACTGGAGCTCGTGCCCTTCCCTAAGGTTAAAGGTGGTGGCTGAAAGGACCTCACATCCCATGAGCTGGGTCCACCATGGCATATAATGCAGGAGGGGGTTTGCTCCCTGGAGTTGGAAGTAGGGAATGATTGAAAGCAGGGGATGCTCAAGAGCCTTCAGTAGAGCTGGTGACTCTTCAGTAAACATGAATTGTCCTGTGGGAAGAGTTTTCCTGGACCACAGGCCACTTCCAAACCAGTTTGGATGGGGCTTGGAGCAACCCCATCTAGTGGAAGGTATCTGTGCCCATGGACTAGATGCTCTTCAAAGTTCCTTCCAACCCAAACCTGGGATTCTGTGATCCACACTACAGCTTCTTGTTTGTCTTCACATTCCTTTTGGGACTGTCTGGAGATGGCAGTCTTTGGGATCACTGCTTGAGCCCATTTGGGAGTGCAGTAGGCAGTAGAAGCATTTGCAAACAGCATCTCTCTCTTTTTTGCTTCCTTAGGAGCCCAGAGCGTGAGGATCCCAGGGAGGAGCTGGCTCCGTGCGCGCTGCCCGGCTGGACACACAGCCTGGAGCGAGGCTCGCTCTGCTCGGAGCTCTACAGCAGCGTCTCCTTCCTAAACCTGCATGTTGGCATCTAGCCCTGCCCAGGCTCTCTGGACACAACCAGGCAGCTTTTCCCACAAAACCCAGCCCTTCCTCACTGTGGGGGCAGCCCCTGTGCCGGTGCCCTGGGGGCAGAGCTGTACTCGGGGGTCACCTGCCAGGCTGGCACCTCCCTGCGGGTCCAGCCACTGCCACGTCCTCAGCACAGCCTCCCCTGCCACCTCCTCCTCACAGCCCCTCGGGAATGGAGCGCCATCCCTACACCTGCAGGCACTCCTGGGAGGACAGGCTGAGGGAGCTGGGACTGCTCAGCCTGGAGAAGAGATGGCTCAGAGGGACCTTATCCATCTACCCAAATGCTTTTGTGAGGGCCTGGAGGGACAGGACAAGGGGAATGGCTTCCCACTGCCAGAGAGAGAAACTGGGATATTCATGAGATATTCAGAGAAATTCTTCCCCATGAGGGTGGTGAGGTTCTGACACAGGCAGGGACACCTTTCCCTGCACCAGGCTGCTCCAAGCCCCATCCAGCCTGGCCTTCTGGCCTTGAACTTTTCCAGGGATGGGGCAGCCACAGCAGGGCACTTTTGGGGACAAAACAGTACTTCTGCAACCAGTATTCCATATTCCACCACAGCCTGCACCCAGTCCTGGTATGAAGGCACCCAGACCTTCTCAGGTGCCCTGCTCAGGGCTGGGCTCTTATTTTGCAAAGGTCCCTTCCCTGCAGATCAGAACAGTTGGGATGGGTGGGGAAGCATTTCCAGGAGGAGCCTGTGCTGTGAGATAGCTGGTGAGACCCCCTGGGAGCTGATAAGCTCCATAGAGCAGCAGAGCTGTTGTGTCTGGAGGAGCAGATAAATTTGGGACACCATGAGGCTGTGGAAGGTTCCAGAGGCCACAGGAACACTTGAATGTCAGCTGTGAAACCAACATTGTGTCCAGCCACTGCTCTGGGTGGGATTGTACCTGCTGCAAGAGCAGCCCCCAGCCTTTCAAATTCCTTCCTAGGGCGGTAAAACACTGGCACAGGTTGCCCAGAGCAGCTGTGGCTGCCCCCTGGATCCCTGGAAGTGTCCAAGGCCAGGTTGGATGTGGCTTGGGGCAGTCTGGGATAGTGAAAGGTGTCCTTGCCCATGGCAGGGGGTGGGACTGGATGGACTTTAAGGTCCCTTCCCACCCAAACCATTCTGTGATTCCATGATTCTAGGATGGAACAGGGATGCTGACACAGGAGGCAGCTCTTTGCAGGAAAAGTCCTGCTGGATTTCACTTTCCCAGCACCATAACGGGGGCAGGGGGGCACGGGGAGCTCACTGGGACGCACCAGCTTTCTCTGGCTGCTACAGAGCCGTCCAAGTCGCCGTAGGGTGTTTATCCCTGGCAGCGTTGATGCGATATCGCTGCAAACTCCGCTTGAGGGCAGCCCGGCACCGGCCTGGCCCGGCCCCCGTGCGGCTGCACCGAGACTCGGCCGGAGCTGCTCCATTCCAGCCTCACGAAATAAACGCCCTGCCCGGCCAGCTGCACATCTCATTCATGGAGCCTTGGCGTTGCTCTGGACCCGCTCTGCAGGGGCTGGCTGGCTTTTGCTCCAGGTTCTGTTCTCACGGGCTCTTTGCCCCTGCAAGCCTTGGGGGTCACCTCAGAAATGCCAGGGAAGGTTCTGCCCTGATCCGTCCGGATCCCCAGTGCTGGCACAGGAGGGGCTGCTGCTGTTGGGGGTCTCTTCCTGGGGGGGGGGGGGGGTGGTTGCTTTTGGGGCAGTGGCGAATGTTTGGGGCAGTCTGCTTTTGGGGGATGGTGGCTCTCAGGAGCTGGTCACTGTTTTGGGGCTGATCACTGTTTGGAGGGGTCATTGCTGTTTAGGCAGCAGTTGCTGGTTTTGGGGGCCGTTGCTGCTGTTGGGGAGATTCTGGCTGGTTTTTAGTTCCAGCCCCACCAAAGGCCCCTTGAGCCCCTCAGACCGGTGGGGCAGAGCCAGGCCTAGGGCTTGTGTGGGGGTACAACCGGGAGAATCTGCAGGAGTGGGACCGGCTGCTCGGATCCGTGGGTGGGTTTACAGTCAACAGCAAGGAAAGCAGAGCCCGAGCTCCTCTTTTTAAAACCCCCGCGTCTCCCTCACGCTGCTGACCAGCATCCATGGCAGGGCCCAGACACAGAGCTCTGGGCTTGAGAGCTCTCTGGGAAACCTGTGGGAAGGAACTGTGGAACCGCTGAGGTTGGAAAAGCCCTGCAAGAGCACCAAGTCCAAGCATCACCCAGCACTGCCAAGGCCACCCCAACTCATGTCCCCAAGTGCCACATCCACACGGCTTTGAAATCCCTGCAGGGACGGGCACTCCACCACTGCCCTGGGCAGCTGTGCCAGGCTGGACAGCCCTGTCCATGAAGGGATTTTCCCCAGTATCCAACCTGACCTTCCCCCGGCACAGCTTGAGGCCGTCTGTCCCTGGTTCCCCCGGAGCTGAGCCCGACCCCCGTGTTCCGCCTCCTGTCCGGGCTTTGAGGGAGCGAGACCGGGCGGGGGCGTTCGGGGGAGTTTGTTGGGAGTGTTCGGGGCTGTTTGATCGGGGGTGTTTGGGGGCATTCGGGGGTGTTTTTTACGGGGTGTTTGTTCGGGGGTGTTTGATCGGAGGTGTTTGTTCGGGGGTGTTTGGGGTGTTTTATCGGAGGTCTTTGGAGGTGTTTGGGGGGTGACCCCGGGACTCCCCCGCCGGTCCCGCGCAGCCGCTTGG
>NW_005054504.1:498446-499089 GCF_000277835.1 Geospiza fortis | reverse complement strand
GCCTGGGATTGTGCCCTCCTCCGCTCCTCCGTGTGCCCCAGCCTGGCCGGAGCAGCTGGGGCTGCCCCTGGATCCCTGGCAGTGCCCAAGGCCGGGCTGGGCGTTGGGGCTTGGAGCAGCCTGGGACAGTGGAAGGTGTCCCTGCCATGGCAGGGCTGGGATGGGGATGGGCTTTGTGCTCCCTTCCTGCTCAAACCCTTCTGGGATTCTATCAAGCCTGCGTAGGACCAGCTCTTACTGGGCCAGCTGTGGGATGAGCTGGGGGGAAGGCTGAGCTGTCCGAGGAGCCGGGTGTGCTCGGAGCGGGGCTGGCACTGCCTGCAGAGCCGGGACCTGCAGCCTGGCTCTGCCCCATCCCCAGCCTGGGCTGCTCCCGAGAGGCTCTGGCTGGCCCTGCCTGCCAGGTGGGTACCCCAACACCCCCATGTTGCCCCCAGCGATGGCTGAGGAGCTCAGTGAGCTGCTGAGAGAGTTCGACGAGGTCATGGAGGACTTTGACCGGGGCCCTGCGAGTCAGTACCAGCAGCACCTGGAGGAGCTGAAGAGGAAAGCGGGACAGAGTGTGTATGACAGTGGCATCGATGAGCTGGAGAGTGAGTCTGGGCTGGGGGTGAGGAGCCCTGGGGAGGATGGTGTCTGCCAG
>NW_005054504.1:495521-498389 GCF_000277835.1 Geospiza fortis | reverse complement strand
GCTCTGATGGGCTGGATGAGCAATGGGGGGATGACCCCTGGATACTGGCCCAGGACCTGCCAACATCTGCCAGGGCTCCTCATGCCAGGCAGGCTGCTGCAGGACCCTGAGGGGCTGGGGATAACCTGGTTCTCTGTAATAACCCTGTCCTTGTAACTGTGCCCAGACAACCTCTGGTGCTCTTTGACCTGAGAAAGAATGTTCCATTTTTCCAAGCATTCCTAGAAGCAGGGGAGGAGCAGATGGGGTCTCCAAGAGTGTGCCACCCTGTACCATGGGCATGATCGGGCCGTGTTCCTGCAAAGTGTTCATCAGGTGCCTGTGCCCAGGCCAGGGACTGATGCTCTGTCTCTGCAGGTGCCAGCACGTCCCCAGGAAGCAGCCTCAGCTCCAGTGAGGAGCGCCTCAACAGCCCAGCTGACACTTATCCCCCCAAAGGTGAGCCTGGCCCCACCCAAAGGGGTTTGCAGGGCTTCCTTCTCTGTGCTCAGCTGGGCTTGGCAATGACTGCCAGCCCTGGATAGGGGGGTGCCAATGGAGCCCTGCAGAGTGGGAATGAACCCTTGTGTCCTGGCAGGAGCCTGGAAGGGGCAGAAGTTGGATTGGGATTTTCCCAGTTAAGGCTGGACTGGCTGGGACAAACACAGCTGGAGCAGCTGTGCTAGGAACAAGGGGTTGGGGTCTCTCCTCTCCCCAGTGAGAGGGGGAATGGGGAGACTTGACCGTGTTTTTCCCCACTAGCAAAGCTTGGAGACACACAGGAGCTGGAGGAGTTCATCGCAGACCTGGATAAAGCCTTGGAAGGTACATGCCCAGCCTTGATCCCGGCACTTCCCATGGGATGGGACACCTGGGCTGGGGCTCCTCCCCTGCCCCTGACTCGGCACAGCCTGGCCAGCGCCTCCTCTGCCTGGGGGTCCTGCTGCAGGGGGCTTGGGACTTGATTTTGGCTGCAGTGGTAGAACCCTTCCATCCTTCCTTTTGGGGACGGGCTCATGGATGTCACCTCCCTCTTCTAACTCTTTCAGCTTGGGAAGAAATCCTGCGGCTTAAGTGTCTTCCCCCCCCTGCTGCCTCAGTTTCCTCAGATGAGGCGCAGTGCTGGTGCCTGGGGGAGGGGACTGGGGACATGAAGGCTGGGTTAGTCCTGGCAGTGAAGCCCAGCAGCACAGCCTGCAGAGCTGGTGATGGTTTTGGGAAGATGCACAAAGACCTGTGCTCCTCTGCCTGCAGCCTCCCTCCAGCTGCTGCTCAGAGGCTGCTCTTTACTTGGGGGGGAAGGTGAGCAGGAGGAAAGAAGGGATCTTCCCTTGTGGTGTATCCTAACCTACCCCATCAGGAGGGAGGAGAGTGGGTGTGTGTGGCAGCAGGGAGGGCAGTCCCAGCCTGTTGGTGATGCTCTCCTCCTCCAGATGTTTCCCTCCTGGTAAGAGCCTGGGGATGTCCCTGTGAGAGGGGGTGATGCTGTGCTGGGCATCTCTGGCCTCTCTGGAGAGTTTGGCTGCTGTACCCAGCAGCTCTGGAGAGTTTGGTTGCTCCCCAGTGCCTGCTGTGCTGGGGAAACCGAGGCAGAGGCCACTTCCTCCTGCAGCGTGACAGGCTGGAGGCAGAGAGAACCTGGTTAAAAAACCATTTCCCCCCACGCAGGCAACAGCACACAGTTCTGCTATCTGTTCCCATCCCTGGTGTGCAAAATGAGGTGGCTGGTGGGAAGTGTTCCTTTGCAGGCCCCAGCCATGCTGCAAGGGAGGGAGGGAGGGAGGGAGGGGACCAGAGCTGACCCCCTGCCCCAGATTTCTGCTCTAACCCTGCAGACTGTCACCATCTTCTGTGTCATCCTGCAGAGATGTGAGCTGTGCTGTGGAGTCTGGAGAGGAGCAGCCCCAGCCCTGAGTCTCCCTGATGCTGCCTCTGCACCCCTGGCTGGGGTGGGGATGGCTCTGGGGACAGGGACGGGCAGTGGGGACGGATCCGGCCGCGGGACGATGGTGACGAGGCCCTGCCAGTGCCAGGAGAGGCCAGCCCTGGGCGGGACCTGGCCCTGCCCTGCACGGGGTCTGGTGGCTCCAAGGGCTTTGGGGGGGAGCTGGGCTGCTGCTGAAGCCCCCAGAGTAATTGTGGGGAAGATCAGCTTGCAGGACATCAGCATGACCTCAGTGTCCCCTCCAGGATGGGAAGCCTGGTTCCTTGGTGGCATCTGTCACTGTTGACCTTTGCTTTGCTTGGGGAGCCCCAAATTGGGCCCCTCTCTGCCCCCCAGGTGCCTCTGCCTCAGCTGCTGCTGTAAATACTGTAAAAAATATGTTTTGTGCTGTACAAAGGGGACGTGGTTCTGTGAACAGGATTTTAAACATCTGCCTGTCTGTGTCCATGTTTTTCCCATTGGCAGGGGTGGGAGCAGGGATGCCTGGGGCTGCCAGCTGGTGGGACTGGCATTGAAGAAGGGGGAAACCTCAGGGAAGCAAGTATAGCAGCACAAGCCTGGCTAAAGAGGAATATCAGGAATCCCTTGTCCTGCCTGCCCTTGGCACTCGGACAGTGTGGGGTGGCAGAGGGTGCAGAGTGTGTGCCTTCCTCCCCTGCCCAGGGACATGGACACTGCCTGTCATCCCTCTGGCATGGAGGGCCCTGCTCTCAGGCTCCTGCTTCCAAAGGGAGGGGCTCTGGTGCCACTTGCCCTGGATCTTGCCCCTGTCAGCAGCCCAGGAACAAGGCCCAGGGATGTGGGTTTGCAGCCTCTGCCAAGCTGAGCTTTGAGTGAGGTTTGGCCGTGGATGGGATGATGGGTCCCCCTGGGATTCCCCTCTGGTCTTTCCCCCGGGAGTTTCCCGTCCTGGGAGGTGCCAGGATGACAGAAGAGGAACCTGT
>NW_005054504.1:456274-495511 GCF_000277835.1 Geospiza fortis | reverse complement strand
CCCTGTGAGCATCACGTGGAGCAGGGGCATGTGTGGCTCTGCTGCAGCTTGTCTGAGCAGGAAATGGGCAGTTTCAGTTTGTGCCTTCATCCCTGGTGCATGGGTGCTGAGCAGGAGGATGCTGGACACCCCCTCTGCCAGCCCCAGCACTCAGTGCTGCTGAGGAGGCTCTGAGCACACACAGATCCCAGCCTGGTAGTGCTGGTCCAGCACGAGGGTGGCAGCCCCTGGGCAGGGCTGGCAAGGAGACGCTCTGGGCTGTTGCTATCCCCATGCTGTGTGATGTGACCACTGATGTCTGTCCCCAGTGGACCCCGAGGGGCAGCTAGGAGATGGGAGTGAGTGTGTGCCAAGGTGGTGACACCCAGAGATGTCTGTGACACTCAGGGATCTGCCTGTGGCCTTCTGTGGGGACACACAGCCCCCATCACTGGAGCCAGGGTGGTGTGGGGACTGTCCCACTGTGCTGATGGCAGCAACCCCTGTGTCACTGAGGGCGTTTTTCCCCTCTGAGTCACTGCAGTCAGCGTTTCGCCCTCGCTGTCTTGCTCTGACTCTGGTGTCTGTTCCCGCCACGGTCCTGTTCTGCCCCCGGGCTGCACCAGCTCCTCCCCAGCCTGTGCAGGAAGGGGCTTTAGCCCCACCCCAGCCAGCACGGTCCTGATGGTCAGCAATGATGACAGCAATGCTCGGGCTGTCACTCTCCCCGGGTCCCATTCGCCCCCTTCCACCCCTGCAGCAGTGGCAAATGTTGCCAAGCTACAGAAATAAATATTTTCCAGCCCCAAATCTGCTGAGGGTGATAACCCCCGCAGCCACAGCACAGCTCTGGTGACGCTCTGGGCGTTTGTTTGTTGTGGGGGTTGCCAGGAGCAGGTTGGGGTGTCACCCCGGGCTCCTCCAGCCCCTTGCGCTGGGGATGGGTAGGTGGGAGCTGCCCCATGGCTGAGCTGTCCCATCAGCACAGGAGCCTCTCCTGCCCCAGTGCCACAGACCTCAGCATCTGCTCGGGTTGGGGCTGGGGCCCAGGGGGTGTCACTGGGCACTCCACAGTGCCAGTTCTATGCATGGGGTGACAGAGGCCCTAATGCCAGCCCTGTCCTGCCCAGCCTGTGCTGACAGCAGATCATCCTAAAACCTCCGTGCTGGGCTGCCCAGGGCAGTGGTGGAACCCCCACCCCTGGAAATATTCAAAAAACATGTGGATGTGGCATTTGGGGACATAGATTAATGGTGGCTTTTGCTGTGCTGGGGGAACAGTTGGACTCGATGGCCTTGGGAGGCTTTTCCCACTTAAATGATCCCATGATTCTGTGGCTTCTGCACCTTGCTGAAGCAATGTACAGAACCCCCTTTGGGCACAGGGGCTCTTCTGCAGGGACAAGGGGTGGATTTTTTTTCCTGGGAACCCCAGCAAGAGCTTGGGGACACACCAGAGTGGCCCTGAGATGGAGGTTGTGACATCCACCGATCCATGGAGGAGCAGTTGTCCAAGGGCTGTTGTGCAGCCTAGCAGGAACCCTGACCTTGCTCTCACACTCATGGGGATACAAGGCTGGGGGGCTGGGGGGTCCGTGAGGGAGGGTCTGGTGTGTAGGAATGTCTGTAGATCAGAGTGTCTGTGGGTTGCAGGCTCTGTGGCCCTGCACGTGCCCTGGAGGTGCTGCAAAATCAATCAGAGCGAACACGCACGTCCTGCAATACAGGCAGTTCCTCCCCAGGGTCCTGCTCCCCACAGCAGGAAAAGCATCCAAGGCAGCCCTGGCCAGGCTGGAGTGGGGCTGTGCTGCTGCACAGGGCCACCAGCGAGGCTGTCACTGCTCCCTGCTGCGGTCCCCAAGGGCCCCCGGGGGTTTGCTCAGAAGCAGCGGCAGTGGGAAGTGGCTAACCCGAGTGAGGCGGCTGCGCGGGCCCGCGGCTGCTCCCACAGGCCCGGCTCCCCCAAGCCCGGCTCCCCCAAGCCCAGCTCCTCCAAGCCTGGCTGCCACAGGCTCGGCTCCCCCAAGCCTGGCACCCCGAGGCCCAGCTCCCCTAAGCCCAGCTCCCCCAAGCCTGGCTCGCCCAAGCCCAGCTGCCACAGGCCCAGCTCCCACAGGCCCAGATCCCCCAACCCCGGCTCCCCCAGGCCCAGCTGCCCCAAGCCCAGCTCCCCCAAGCCCGGGTTCCCCAAGCCCGGCTTCCTGTGGCTCCCCTGCAGCCCACAGGGATGTTTGCTGGCAGAGCAGGCAGGTGTGTGTCCCACAGTCTTTCTCCCATGGTCCCCTGTGAGCCCCTTTTCCAGGCTGGGGGATGCAGCTCTGGCTTGGAGTAGATCTCCTGCCTTCCTGGGGACCCAGATGGACCTGCTGGGACATGGAGGTGACAGCTTTGTGGAGACGGCCCTTGCTGGCAGCCAGTCACCTCCTTCCTGTAGTGCATAGAGGGCACCACTGCAGGGACCACCTCAGGACAGGTGCTGCCTGTATCCCCCTGCTTTCCCCCAGTCTCAAACCCCCAGGAAAAAGGGAGGGAGGGATGCGTCCCTCAAGGCAGGACTGCCATGCACAGTCCAGGGGGCTGATGGAACTGGAGCAGCTCAGTGAAGCTGTTCCCACCTGGAAGGATCTCCCCAGCCACTGAGGGGGCAGAAAGAGTCGGCAGAGTTCCCCAAAGGAAGTTGTTGCCACTCTGCAATTTGGAGAGGAACCTCAGCTCTCTGGGGAGGGGAAGTCCCCAGCTGCCCAGACGGTCTGGCTGTGACAGTGGAAGAGGCTGTAACTATTTTGGGAGACAGCCTAACCCCAGGGATGTCACAGGCTTTCTGTCCTGCAAAGCCCCCTCACATATTTTTCTGGAATCCCAGAATGGTAGCGGTGAAAAGGGACCTTAAAGCCCGTCTTGTTCCACCCCCTGCCATGGCAGGGACACCTCCCACTGTCCCAGGCTGCTCCCAGCCCCAGTGTCCAGCCTGGCCTTGGGCACTGCCAGGGATCCAGGGGCAGCCCCAGCTGCTCTGGGCACCTGTGCCAGGGCCTACCCACCCTGCCAGGGAACAATTCCCAATTCCCAATATCCCATCCATCCCTGCCCTCTGGCAGTGGGAGCCATTCCCTGTGTCCTGTCCCTCCATCCCTTGTCCCCAGTCCCTCTTCAGCTCTCCTGGAGCCCCTTCAGGCCCTGGCAGGGCTCTGAGCTCTCCCTGGAGCTTCCTTTTCTCCAAGTGAGCCGTCTCAGCTCTCCCAGCCTGGCTCCAGAGCAGAGAGGCTCCAGCCTTTGGATCATGGAGCGATTTTTCCCCATTTACAGGACAGGGAGAATTTGGGCCCTTTTGGGTTTGTGGGGGGCTGCTGCTGCACCTCAGGGCTGGGCGGATCCTCCACAGTGCTGGGACTTCACCGACTCCTGGTGTCCCTGGGGAGCCTCCGTGTGACCTCCAGCTGCCCAGGGGAGGGGACAGGAGAGTTCCCCCTCGCAGGGACCCCAGCCCCCAGGGATGGAAGGAGAGAGCCTCCCCGCAGTGCCTGGTGAGCTTCAGAGCGTGCGGGCACTGTCATCAGGGGTTGGTGTTGCTTCCTCCGGCCCCTGTTCCCCGCTCAGCCTCTGACCTCATCCCGCAGCTATCCAAGGAGACAATGCCGGTGGCGGTGGCCAGCACGGTATCCTGTCCCCTCGTGTCCCCCCCGTCCGGTCACTTCCCGGGATTGTTCTGCTCCCCTGGCCGGCCTGTCCCCCGGGAGGGGCAGGGATGAGCCGGTGGCTGCTGGAGCTTTGCTCGGCTGGAGCATGGCTGGGGCATGGCATGGGACAAGGAGAAGTCATCCTGTCCCTCCTGCCACCCTCTGCTCCGCCAGGAGCTGCCCTAAGGCCACCAGCCCCGTTCCTATCGCAGACAGAGCTCTGGGTGTGATGTGACGAGCCTGAGCCGGCTCAGGGCGAGCTCAGGAACAGCGGGGTCGGGGCTGAACCGGGCCGGGCTCCCTGCTGCCTTAGCGGCATTAACCTCAGAACTGAACCGGTTAATCCCACACCAGGAGAATCCAGCCCTGTGTCACCATTCCCTGGCTCCAAGCCTCCATTCAGGCAGGGGCTGAGCCTGCAAATACCCTCCTCACCATAATCCCTGATTTCTGTGCCCAGAGGCCAGCAGCTTGCTCCAGCAGTGCTCTTTGGACCTGGAATATCTGCTTGTTCTTGTTTTGGGAGCACCATGCCCAGCCGGGCTCCTTCCTTGCTGTGTCCACCTGTCCCTCTCGTGTCCTGCCTGTCCAACCCCTGTGGGGAATGTTTAGATTGCAAGGTTCAGCTGGTAAAGCTGGATACTTCAGACTGTAAAGTTCAGCTCTTTTCCCATGTGGCTGTGATATTTACTTTTTTGGGGTATGTTCATAAGAATCCAAGACTAGTTTGGGTTGGGAAAGAACTTAAAGATCCAGTTCCACCCTCTGCCCTGAGCAAGGACACCTTCTCACCTTCCCCCCTTGTCCTGTGTTGCTCCAAATCCCAATGTCCAGCCTGGCCTTGGACACTGCCAGGGGACCCAGGGGCAGCCACAGCTCCCCACCCTCACAGGGAAGGATTTCTTGCCAATATCCTGTGTGCCCTCTGTTTGAAGCCATTTTCCCTGGCTCTCTGCTGGCTCCAGCTGTGTTCCAGCTGTCAGCCCTGGATGGCTGGTGCTGGCAGCCCCTCTGTGCAGAGGCCAGGGGGATGAAGCATCCTGCTGCTCATCCCTGCAGCTGTGCATGCTCTGGAGCATCCCTCCTTCCCTCCTCCCTGCCTGCTCTTGCTGTGTCAGCTCAGACCCCTCCAATCCCTCTGGGACAGCAGCTCTGGCCCGGCACTTGCAGTAGGGGCTGCACCAGGAGCTGGTTTTGTCCTCCCTGAGGGTTGCCCTGGTTTGTCTCAGCCAGGGAAGCAGCAGGGAAAGCAGCACCTCTCCCCTGGATGCCCTCTCCAAGTGGGGTGCTGGATCCAGGGCGGCCCAGAACATTCAGGGATGGCTCCTGGAGCTCCTGGAGTGCTTTGGGCCGAGTTCTGCTGGCATCAGGTGGGTGGGAGATGAGGATCTGCCACAGCAGTAGAGGCAGAGGGCAGTGGGTTCATGCTGGAGTGATGCCAAGGGCCTGTGCAGGGAGCTGGGGGGACACTGGCCAGCTCCCCCTGGCCACGTGTTTCCAGCTTCTGCTATTTCAGGGTTTCCTGTTTCCCTCAACAGAGTGCCTTCCCGGCAGGCTGGGACCAGCCTGGGGCTGCCCCTGCCTTGCTGGGATGGGGCTGGGTTCCATCCAGCCAGGGGGATTTGTTCTTCCTTCTGGCGGTGCTCCTGAGCGTGGAAAACAATGGGCAGGAAATGGGGATGGGGTCTGTGGGTCTGTGTTCCTCCCCCCGGAGCAGCTCAGCGCCGGCTGAGGCAGCTGGGGGGGCTCAGCCCGCAGAAAGGGAGGCTCAGGAGAGACCTTTCCTCTCCCTGCCGTTCCCTGGAGGGAGGGTGGAGCCGGGTGGGGATTGCTTCTCCCCGGTAACAATTGGCAGGACGAAAGGAAACGCCTCAAATTGTGCCAGGGGAGGTTTAGGTTGGATATTGAGAAAATTCCTTCATGGGAAGGGCTGCCCAGCCCTGGCACAGCTGCCCAGGGCAGTGGTGGAGTGCCCATCCCCGGAGGGGTTAAACAGCCCTTGCGATGTGGCACGTGGGACATGGGCTAGTGGTGGCCTCGGCAGTCCTGGGATCTTGGAGAACTTTTCCAACACCCAAAATTCCATGGATCTGTGATCACTCTAGGGCTTCGTGCTCCTCTGGGTGGTCTCCCAGCAGGAACCGGCCACGTTTCCAGACCCGGAGGAGAAACCAGCGGCTTTTGAGGCAGCCGCGGGGTAACGGAGCTCCGGGAGGCTCCTGCCCGGGCCTCTGCCGCCCTCTGGTGACCCCACAGCAAATACAGTTTCATTTTCTCTGCAATCATCTGTGAACCCTGGAAACACTGAGGATCTGTCCTGGGTTGGCCCCAAGGAGTTCTTGTCCTACTGCTCTCAGCAGGGCCAACTACTGTGGTACCTGCACAGAATGCTCTGGGTCTGGGATGTTCCAGGTCTGGGATGTCTGGATTTGGGCTGCTCCAGACTTGAGCTACTCTGGGTTTGGGCCACTGCAGATTTGGGCCACTCTGGGTTTAAACTGCTCCTGATTTGGACAGTGCTGCCTTCAGGACTGGCTGTGCTCATGGAGGAGCTGCTCAGCAAACCATGGTTCTACCCAGGCCTGGCAAGAGAGGGGCAGGTTGATGCTGTCAGCTCTGCTCAGAGAAAGCTCTGGGGATTTTGTGTTGGCTTGGAAATAAAATCTGACACATCAATGCCATTGCAAGCCTGTTGTCTGCCAGAGGCAGATCCAGCCCTGTGGCCAACAGCTGGGCTCTCCCTCTCCATTTGGATGGCAAGTGATTCCAGCTTAAGGGAATAGTTTGATAGGACAAGGTGGAATGGTTTCACACTGACAGAGGAGAGGATTAGATGGGATATCAGGAAAAAATTCTTCCCTGTGAGGATGGGGAGGCCCTGGCACAGGGTGCCCAGAGCAGCTGGGACTGCCTCTGGATCCCTGGAAGTGTCCAAAACCAGGTTGGATGGGGCTTGGAGCAGCCTGGGATAGTGGAAGGTGTCCCTGCCATGGCAGGGAGTGGGAGATGGGCTTTGAGGTCGCTCCCATCCCAAGCCCTTCTGTGGCTCTGTGAGCCCCCTGTGTGAAGTGCCAGCAGCCCCCCTGTGCCAGGTGCAGGCTCAGCCTGGGGTGGGCCCTGTGTCCTGGCCGGGCTTCCTTGCCTGAAACCCTCTTTGTCAACCAGCAGCTTCAGGAGGTGCCAGAGTGACGGCAGGATCAGCTGATCCTTGGCAGAAGGTACTGACACAGCTTGTTGGATGGATAAATGACCCTCTGGAATGGTTGCTGACCTCTCCGTGGGGAATGCCGGTGCTGGGGGCAGAGAATGGGGTGGGACAGCACAGGGATGGGATTCCCTCCTGTCTGTCCCTGCTGCAGTGCACGGAGTGGAGCTGGTGTCCCTCTGGGTCTCTTTGGGTGCTCATGGAGGACTCATGTCTGGAGAAACCTCCAAGAATAGAGAGGGTGAGAAACAGAGCAGCTGGAATTTGGGAATCCTGTGATACTCTGTGTTCCCAGCCTCTGGGTGCTGCGAGCTTTGCCTTGTCCAGGCTTTACAGCCTTCCTTAATTTTGGATCTTGTTCCTCAAGTTTTTGCAGCCAGAATGAAATGAATGATTCAACTTTTTGCATCTGTTCAGAGCAGGTGTTTATGGAATGCACACTTTGGAGTTTTCCAGGCATTGGTGGTTCTGTTCCAGGCTCAGGAGTCCATGGGACAGGACTGGGAGCCCCTGGGAGGCTGTGGGGACATGGCTGGCAGACACTACTGCTCTTCTGACTCCCGTTATTCCCACAAGGACTGAAAACCAGGATTGCTTTTGTTTTCACGGCTGCATGGGTGGTGCTTGTGTAGAATACAAAATTGTTTTTACTTCTTTGGGATGCAGCAGCCAAATCATCCTCTGGCTGTGCTGAGCTGCCCCCTTGGGAATGGCCCCCACCCTGTGCACGGGCAGGGAATGGGCTGGGGAGTGTGACCTCACACTTGGCTGCACCAAAATATCTTTTGAGATTTGAATTTGTGCTCCTGTACCTTGCATGTACCTTCACCGCCCCTGTCCCAAAATCCCAGATAATTTCTTTCCCTCTGTCACAGTCCCTCATTTTCTTCTTCCCTCCTTGTTGTGCAAGGTGGCACCAGCTGTGTCTCCAGCTGGATGTGGCTGCCAGTAAAGGAAGGCAAGTTGGCCCCAAATTTCTCACCTGGAGCATGTTCACACAGAGTTCATCCACACAGTACCCCACGTCCCTTGGGTGTTCTGGGAGCTGGCCAGGATGTCTGCAGCCCCAGGCTGCCCAGGCAGGTGAGGGCTGGCACTGACTGACCTTGCCATGGTCTGGTCACGGACTCATCCAGCAGGTTTGTCCAGCAGCTTGGATTTGGGTGTGAGTGCAGAGGTGACAGCATGGGTGGGAATGGTTCTGTGCATCAGGCCTTTAATTGTTTCCTCTGGGATAACAACCCCCTCCTGGTGCTGCAGCACAGCCTCACAGCAGGTGTTTGTGAGGGACTGTGAGCCCTGGTTTTATAGGTCATGGAATGCTTTGGTTTGGAAGGGATCTTAAAGTCCATCCAGTCCCACCCCCTGCCAGGGACAGGGGCTCCAGGCTGCTCCCAGCCCCAGTGTCCAACCTGGCCTTGGGCACTGCCAGGGATCCAGGGGCAGCCCCAGCTGCTCTGGGCACCTGTGCCAGGGCCTGCCCACCCTCACAGGGAAGAATTTCTCCCCTGTATCCCACATATCCCCCCTGTGCTCTGGCAGTTTAGGCCACCATTCCTTGCTCTCTGTGGATGGATATGTGTTTTAGTTGGAAAAAGGATGCTGTAATTCTCCCTGGAGTTTGGGGAGAGGAGCAAGCCTAGCTGAGCACTTTGGTCTGACAGAGCCACTGGTGGCGTTTTGGGGCGGGATATTTCCATCATATCCCTGATTTTCTTCTTAATAGTCCCTTTTCCTCTTCATGGCTTTTCCTCCGGAATACTTGGACCCAAAATGTCCCAGTTTGTGCTGTTGCCGGGTGGAAGGTGAGGTTGGAATGTGTGTCCTGCTTTGGGAGGAGGTTGGAACCATCCCTGGAAATTCAATGAGCCTGGAGAGTGGCTCCAGTGCTGCGCTGGCTCTGTGCTATTGTGCCAGCCTGTTCTGCCTCAGTGCAGTGGGGTTCAGAGCTGCTGGGCTGTGATCCAGCACTTCCAAAGGGCTGCCTTTATTCATTCCTTCTTCAGGAACTTCTGTTTGTTTCTTAACCATCGGCAAGGAAGGAGAGTTTATAGTTCAGGTCAGGGAGGTGCCTGTGAGTGGAATGAGATCCTGTGGTTTGATAAAAACATATAAAATCATCTCCATGGTGTGTGCTGAGCAGCTGGGATGGATTTTGTGGAGAGGGAGGGCTTGGAATTGTACCTGGTGTGCTCAGCTCTCGCTGTGTAATTCCCACTGCAGCTGGCAGCAGCTCCGGGTCAGCCACGTGGCTCCCCGGGGGCTCAGCAGCAGCCCCAGCCTGGGCTCTGGCTCTCTTCCCCTTCCCCTCACCTCAGGGAGGCTTTCCCAGCCTGTTCTCTCCTAGGATTTTGTGCAAGCTGGGTGTTCAGTCTACTCTATGCACCTGAAAATCCCCTGTTAAACCTGTTGTAGCCCATATTTCGGTATGGTGGGGTTTTGTACCTTGCTGAGCAAGAGGCAGAGCCTAGTTCTATCTGCATGAGTCTGGACCTGGTTCCATGTGGTGCTGTTCGGATTTTGGGGTGTGCTGAGAAGTGTCTCCTGAAAAGAACACCAAAAGGGGAAAGTGTTCTGCTGGAAGAGATCCAGTGTTCACAAAGCATGGAATGACAGATTTCTGGCTGGGACTCGATGCAAGTGTGACACTAAACTGGACTATAAAATATCATTGAAAATATCTGTTGAAGTTTTGCTTTTGTAACCGTGGTAGTCCTTAAAACAATTAAAGGAGAAAGAAAAATGGGAAAAAAGAGGTGATTTTTGAGGTGAGATGGTATTTTAACAGTGGTTATTTGGCTTTTTTCTGTCTGGCACAGTTTTGGGCATCAGCTTTCTCTGTTAGATCTGTAACAGCAGATCTTTTATCCTTTTGAATTCCAGGAGAATAACTAAACATAGCAGATATGGGAAGAATGGGATAAGTGTAAGGCATGTGATCCAAAGGTGTAGATCCTCTGTGCTGGTGAATGGACAGTGTGTGAGTTCAGCAGAGACATTTATAACCTGGAAAGTGGAAATGAGCTTACAAAACACTACAGAACAAATGCACAAACCAGTAACTTACTTATTTGGGAAGTAGAGAATTCTCTTATTGCACAGAGAAGCTGTGGCTGCCCCATCCCTGGAAGCGTCCAAGGCCAGGTTGGACAGAGCTTGGAGTAACCTGGGATAGTGGAAGGTGTCCCTGCCCATGGCAGGAGATGAACTTTCAGGTCACTTCCCACCACAATCATTCTGGAATTCCATGATTCTAGCTACTAACATCTCATTTGCACCCAGGCCATTTTCCAGTTGCTTTTGTGGCAGATGTGCTGGGGCTCTTTTCACACTCTGCTGTGCACTGGGATGAATCTGTGGGGCTGCAGCCTCGGGACCCTGTCCCAGCTGCTCCCCGGTGCAGACCAGCCCTGTTAGCTCAGGCTGCTGCCCCCTGGTCTGTGTGGGTCACACTTGGGGCTGGGTGAGCGGTGCTGGGCCGTGGGCAGGGTGTGCTGGGCCAGGCTGCCCACGGGCACCTGCTCCTCATCCCTTACCAGCCACACAGGGGGATCCTCCCACACGGAGCTGTGACACCGTCCTGGATTCCCAAAGAGCCTAGGAATGGCAGAGAAGCTGTTATTGTGTTTGAGTATGGAAACTGCTGTCAACAACTTTGTTTACAGCAACTTGGTTGTTGTAACTCAATGATACAACTTACTTTAAAAGTTTTTTGACAAATCACACAAAACAAAAGCAGTAGTTGACAGTAGTTTTATCCAATCGCTATAAGCACACGTGGTTTCAATGAAAACAATGCTTGCTTATTTCAAATACAATACCTGTTTGTAAGCCTTAAAACACAATACCCACAGCTCCATTATTAAACTTAAAACTTCCTAATAGCTTGCTAAATATACTTTTCTGCAACTTAAACAATTATTCTAGACAAATGTTAATACACAAACCATTGTTCTATTTGTCCTTACTGTTCTACTTCTTACATAATTTTTCTGCTGACCTATCTCATAGCTACTGCTTAACTCTAATCACAGTTCTGCTGTCTCTGAGGCCTGCCTTTTGCAGCTTTCCCAAAATCCTTTAATTTTATAAATTCTCACAGTATGCTGGGCAAACAGGGTGATCCTCCCACACGGAGCTGTGACACCATCCTGGATTCCCAAAGAGGCTAGGAATGGCAAAGAAGCTGTTATTGTGTTTGAGTATGGAAACTGCTGTAAACAACTGGATTTCGTCTGGAAAATACAGTTTAGAGTCCAGTAGCAACCTCCCCTCAACTGGTCACAAACTACCTGTAAATTTGGTCCTGGGCATTTTCATGTTGAGCTGCTTTTAGTCAGAACATTAAGCAAAAAGGAAAGGAAGCTGGCAGTAGTTGTGAGGAAACTCCTGGGAAGAGGTGGCTGAGCAGAGATTGTGGCTTTTTGAGTGAGAGCTAAAATGGTAAAGATGGAAAGTTTAGGAGGAAAAAAAAGAGGTTTTGTGGTGAAACTAATGGATGGGGCAGATAACTGTGAATAAGTAATCAAGATGTGTTCTTGATTCTGAGTTGTGATGTACCAGTGCTCCCAACTCAGCTGGATTAGTGTTAAACAGAGTTTATTTTGGCTTTTGGAGGACTGGTGCTGATTCTGAACAGGGCTGGCAGTGTCTTCAGGCACATCTGTGCACTCACCTCGGTCTGTACCTGCTGCTGGAGCAGTTGCTGGGATGGTGTTGGGATGGATGTGTTGCTGTTTGCCTCTGTTTGAGTATTCCAGTGTCCTGGGCTGAGGGACGGAGCTCTGTGGAATGGTGGATTGTTCCAGAAGAGGTGGTCCTGGTGTGGATGGAAGGATGAGGGCTCTGTGTGTCTGTGCATCCCGGGATGGCAGCGAATCCCACAACACCCTGTGAGCCCGGCTGCCTGGGAAACCCAAACTGCCACAGGATTCATGTGCTGCTCTCTGCTGTGACTGCTGATGTATGACAGCCCCGTTACCTTGCTGGAGGGATGTCAGAGCAGAGCCTGCAATATTGGCTCCCAGGGCCTGTGAGGGTGTGTGTCAGAGAACAGCAAAAGAGCCCCAAACAAGCCCTAAAACAATGCAAGTCTTTGTGTTCAGCCTGTGTTGGTAGAATTCCCAGTTTCTCTCAAACCTATTGTTCGGGCTGGCGTGGCTGGACAGCCCTGGCCAGCACAGGCAGCATTCCCGGGATGTGTTTGCCTGTGCTGGAGCAGCCTCCAAGGGCAGGAGGCTGCCTGGGGAGGTCAGCCTCGTGCCAGGGCCAGCTCTGTGCCCCTGGGACAGCAGGGACAGCTTCTCCAGGATCCTGCTCCTGCCCTGGCGCGAGGCTGGGGCAGCACCGGCGTCCTCTGCGTCACCCCGGGAATGGAGCTGTGAGAATCCTGGAATGGGTTGGGCTGGATGAGACCTTGAAGACCATCTATTGCATGGACAGGGACACCTTCCACAATCTCAGGGTGCTCCAAGCCCTGTTCAACCTGGCCTTGAATATTCCAGGGATGGGGCTGCCACAGCTTCTCTGGGCAGCTTGTGCCAGGGCCACTCCACTGTTACAGGGAGGAATTCCTTCCCAGTATCTAACCCTGTCCTCTGCAGGGGTGAAACCATTCCCCCTTGTCCTGTCACTCCAGGCCCTTGGAAATTTGGTGTAGTTTCCTCTCTACCAAATGTGGGACCGTTTGTGGTCGCTTCATACAGCACAGGGAATTGGAGGAGAGTATGGCTTGGAAAATAACATTGTCTTGGGAACTGCCTGAGGCAAATCACTGCCTCTTTTGTCACAGCATGGGGACACAGGGCTGGCCCCTCCCTGGGGTATTGATTTGGCAGCACAACTGTGCACCAGGCTTCTCAGTTCAGCTCCTCCTGCAGAGGGTTCCATGTCTCGAGGGCTGGAATACAGCAAAATCCAAACCAGCTCTCTCAGTTCACACATAAGTGCAGTTTCACCCTCATGGAGTCCCTTCCTCTGTTTAGGATGGGAAATGTGGGGATTTTTTAGTGTTGGTGGAAGCCTGTAGAGTGATGATGTTGCCCAGAGACGTTGTGGACTCCCTGTCCCTGGAAGTGTCCAAGGCCAGGTTGGATGGAGCTTGGAGCAACCTGGAATAGTGGAAGGTGTCCCTGCCCATGGTAGAAGTGGGATGAGCTTTAAGGTCCCTTCCAACCCAAGCCATTCTAGGACTATGAAAGCCTGGCTCTGCTGGCTCCCAGCCAGGCACCAGGAGCATTGACCCAACAGCCAAATGCTACTTTTTTTTTCTCCTTTCTTGTTATATTCAGTTAAAATTGGCTTATTCTGCAGTTTTTTCCTAGTTTATACACCAGTGGTCTGGTACCTGGGGGAAGGGATGTGCCTGAGAACCACGTGGGGCTGGCAAGGAAGGAAAGCCCTGAGCTGTCAAAGCTCAGCTTAGGTTTGCTGATCTTTAAAGGAGCCCCAGTCTCGTGATGCAGGTTTTGGTTTCCCAGTGAACAGCCACTAGGTGGTAAGCTGCTCCTTCCCACAGCAGGAGTGGCTCCTTGGGACTGCTGCCTGCTGCTGGCAGGGTGCTCCTGGTGTGATTTCCGTGTGGTGCTGCTGGAGCTGGGGTCGAGCCTCTCCTCTGACAAGGAGGAAAAAATGCTATGGGAGCTTTTTCCATGCTGTGACCGGGAAACCCTCCAGCCTGTGTGCTGGAAGGGCCGCTGTGAGTGTGGGGTGCTGGAGTTCTGCAGTGCCGGTCCCGTCCCCTGCTGCCATGGTGGTACAGCGAGACTGAGGGAGCCCATCTGGGTGACACCCAGCCTGGAGCTAGGAGAAAACCTTGGAATGCTTGGGTTTTGGATTGGAAATGGCAGCAAGGCTCCGGCTTCCTGCTGCCAGCGCTGTCACTGAGTCACTTCCAGGCGGTGGCCTGGGGACCCTGCCGGGTTCTGCTTTGCTGCTTCCCTTTCTCTGACTGCCACGGGGAGCACCAGGACGGAGTAGAAGGGCAGAGGAGCTGGATGGCAGCAGCTGGAGGAGGAGGATGGTGTCACATGGGCGCTGGGGACACTGGCAGTCCTGGGGTATGTGCGAGTGCTCCGGGGGTTCTGGCAGTGCCAGGGCCTGTGCAAAGAGGCAGCTGTTGCCCGATGGAGAACTGGGGTAAATGAACAACCAGATAAGCATGAAAATGGGCTAATTTTTATTTAACTTTATTCCTTGTGCCTGGGAAAGCATCTGTAGAGGGAGTGTTTTGGTAAGAAAAAGCGTCTTAAACGTCTTGTCTCGATCTGACAGGAGAAGTGAGCAGGGAATTACCCTCCTGTGTGTCCTTCTTGTGCTGCCAAGCATTCTCTGGGCTCTGCTGTGGCTGGAAGGTGCTGTGTTTGCTGCTGTGCTTTTGGGTTTTAAAGCTGTCAATGAGAACCAGCTCAGGGAGGGATTGAGGGGAGCAGGAGGTGCTGCTGCTCTGCCTGTGCTGCAGGAACTGCTGATTTCTCTGCAAACCAGAGAGCTTTAGATAGAATATTAGGGAGAAATTCTTCCCTGTGAGGGTGGGCAGGCCCTGGCAGAGGGTGCCCAGAGCAGCTGTGGCTGCCCCTGGATCCCTGGAAGTGTCCAAGGCTGGGTTGGATGGGGCTTGGAGCAGCCTGGGACAGTGGAAGGGTGTCCCTGCCCATGGCAAGGGGTAGAGTGGGATGGACTTCAAGATCCCTCTCACCCCAGCCATTCTGGGATTGTATAAATACAGAGATATTTTAGCCCCATTTCCCACATATTTACACCCACCGAGCCTTATTGGAAAGTATCTGTAAAACCATGTTATGCTGCAACGAGCCCTGAGACACACAAGCACAGTTCCCTTAATTCTCTGCCAGGCTGACTGGGCCATTCCTGCCTCCCAGGCTGGGAGCTGGATCTTCTGTGCTCCCTGGAAGCAGTTTACTGGAAGAGCATCACAGCACTTGAGTGCCATTGAATTATTTTCATTGTTAAGCTGGCAAATAACTTTGAATTCCTGGGTTTCTCCTGCCCTTGGCTCTCTGGACCACACTGTCTGTGTGCTCTCAGGGTGTGCAGCTGCTCGTGTGCCTTCCCAAGCACCCAGCTCCCCTTGTCTCCCCCCTTGCCAGGATCTTCTGTGTCTGTTTAGTGAGAAAACATGGTGTAAAAGTTAAGGAACATGGTGTTCCACTGTGTGAGGCTCAGCAGAGAGCACCCTGTGCGCTGCCAAGGCTTTTTGTGTGTGCTGTGATGGCCTCTTCTGTGTAACAGGAAGTGTTTTCTGCAGAGTGTGTAACTCAGCCTCTTGGGAAGTGCTGGCTGGTGTTTTCCCTTCCTGGAACAGGCCTGAGCTATGTAATTGGTTTCTCTCTTAATTCTCTGGAAGAAAATCAGTGTTTGCAAGAGCAAAGTGCACATGGCCAGCAGTGAGTCCAGGCGGGCAACCTGGCCTGGGTCAAGAACGGTGCGGCCGGTAGGACCAGGACAGCCTCAAGCTGTGCCAGGGGAGGTTCAGATTGGGCACCAGGAGGAATTTCTTCACAGGAAAGCTTGCTAACATGGGAAGGGGCTGCCCAAGGAAGTTTGGAGTCGCCATCCCTGGAGGTGTCCAAGGAAGGCCTGGAGGTGGCACTCGGTGCTCTGGGATGGGGACAGGGTGGGGGTTTGGCAGTTTGGATTCGATGGTCTTGGAGGTTCTTTCCAACTGGAACCATTCTGTGGTTCTGTCTTCTCATGGAAATGCAAAGATTCCCATTTCCATGTGGCAAGAGCTGTTTTCGAGGCTCATATCTGACTTTTCACCCCCTATTTAGTTTATTATTATGTTTTCAGAGCTCGTGCTTTTGTACTTCCTCTGCTGTCCTGGAAAAGAGGAGGAAAGACAATGGATCTCTTGTCATGGTGTGGCATGGGCAGCTCCTTGAGATTGGTGGGGTCCAATAAAAAAAAATTGTTGCAAACCTGTTGAGAGCACATGTGGAGATTATTTAATAATGATTGAATAATTATTATTATTATAATAATATATGGAGTGGCTCTTGCCCTGGCTAACACTGGAATTCCAGCCTGAACTTCAGGTGACATCACTGCATCCAGCCTTCCCATGGGAAGAGCAGTGCAGCCTCTGGGTCTCCAGGGTCAAGTGTCAGTCCAGTTGGGTGTGAAAATGAGTTTTCCTGCTTGTGCTCTAAAAAGCTTCCCTTTGCTGGCAGGTTTGGAAGCTCTGGCCATGGATCAGAAGGGCTTTCGTCGGGGGAGCTTCCAGAGTGCCACCAGTGATGAGGATATGCTGGAAATAGCTGGAGCATCCATGGATTTCTCCATGGCCGACGATGACCCGCCACTCGACAGGGAGATGGGAGGTAACACCCACAAGCTCTCCTCTTTCTGTTGTTCCAGATGGCTTTGGATAGGATTTAATGGGAATATTTGCTGTGTGGGTCCTGCTGGCCTCTGCCCAGGATGGCTCTGATGTTTCCTGGCACCAGGGTGAAGAGTTTGCAGGATTCCGTGTTGGATTGTGTCCCTGTCTGTGTGGCTCCTGGGCTGTGACATGGAGCATATCCTCTGGCTTCAGGAGAATCCTTCCTGGAGTTTTCCAAAGTAGCTGCTGTGGAGAAGAGCTGGCAGTGGCAGGAGGGAGGGATGTGAGTGCCATGAAATTGCAGCACTGAGCCATTCCTGAGGGTTGTGATATGAGCACAGACTGTCCCCTCCCTTCCTTTCTTGCTTATCTGTAATTTTGGAGGTTTTCTGTGGTGGAGAGAATCTCTCTGTGCGGCAGCACAGAGGATTTGGTGCTTCCCATGCCACCCCTTGTCTGGCCAGAGGATCTGCTCCTCCTCCTGGAGTCAGAGCAGTGAAATTCATGGAGAAGGGGTGAATCCACATGGATATGCTGAACTCTAAGGGGTGCTTCCCCTGGCTCTCTCTGTTGACAAGTGCTCAGGTCCTCAGGGGAGGGTGACACTGAAGTAAAAGAGGAAACTTTAAAGGGGGAAGGGCTTCTTGCCCAAATGCCAGTTTCAGTTCTCCCTGTGAACTTCCCCTGCTGACTTCAGATGTTTGCTGGCAGATGTTGGGGTGCCAGTGTGAAACCTGAAGCTCTGGGGGCCCGCCTGGGAGGGGGTGGCCGAGGTTCTCTCCTCCATTCAGAGGAAGACTCAAAAGTGTTCCAGTGGTGGAAGGTCTCCTTTTCTCGGTGGCATTTTAAAAGGTTTTTTCTCCTTGAGTTTTAAAGGCAAGAATCGAGGCAGGTGGTGACAGGGATTGGTTTGAGCTAAGAGAGGGAAGACTGAGGTTAGGTTAAGAAGAAATTGTTCCCTGTGGGGGTGGGCAGGCCATGGCACAGGGTACCCAGAGCGGCTGTGGCTGTCCCTGGATCCCTGGAAGTGTCCAAGGCCAGGTTGGACACTGGGATTTGGAGCAGCCTGGGACAGTGGAAGGTGTCTCTTCCCCTGGCAGAGGTGGAATGAGATGAACTTTAAGTCCCTTCCAACTCAAAGCTGTCTGTGACTCCATAATCAGAGGTCTGAGTGCCCAGTTTACCCTCAATGATTCCCTGGTGCTTATAAGCACAAACAGGATTTAGCAGCGAGTTATTCTCCATCTCAAATTAAAAATTAAATTAAAATTGAAGTGGGAGCCTTGAGCTGGCTCATCTACCCTGCTTTCTTCACCCGCCTTCCTCCTTGACCTCACACAGAACCCGGGAGCTTTTATCAGGGAGACCAAAGTCAATGTGGGGAGTGTGCAGAGTTTCAGCCTCCCAGACAATGCTTGAATGACAAGTTATCACCAGCAAATTGGAGCCCGAGGAACTTAATCACCAGCCCCTTTGAGCTCTGTGTGCACTGAATAAAGGTGAGATAAAGGCTGCTGTGTGTTGGGAGAGCTTTTGAAGTCTGACTGTGCCCAGAGGACAAAAGAAAATTCAGTGCCTGCCTGCTGGAAAGACAGGGAGCAAAGAGCGTTCCCGGGAGTTATTAAGTAAGGAAAATGTCAGCTGGGTGGGAAAAGAAAGGGGTTTGTCTGTCAGTACACAGTGACTGACCCACCACTGTCAGGAGACTGTTGATAAATGTGCTTTCCTGTGCTGCATCGTGACTTGGGGCAGAGCTCTGGGAAAGGGCTGCAGAGCAGGGAGTGTCCCGTGTGGGAGGTGGTGAGCAGAGTGCTCGTGTCTGGGTGTCCCTCCATGGTTAAGGTTTGGGTTTGGTGGATCCTTGGGGCTGGGCTGTTGGGTGAAGCAGAACTGGCACTTGGGTTGGGATAATGGCAGGGCGGGCGGGGGGGGGGGAATGGATGGAGAGCAGCTCTGAGGAGAAGGACTTGGGGCTGTTGGTGGATCAGAAGCTCAACTTGCCCTGACCATGATGCTGGAAACCCCCTGTGCCCTGGGCTGATCGTGCAGCGTGGGCAGCAGGGGAGGGGGGATTCTGCCCTGCTCAGGTGAGACCCCACCTGCAGGGCTGCCCCAGCCCTGGGGCCCAGCGCAGGGAGGAGCTGGAGCTGCGGGAGTGGGTCCAGAGATGTCCCCTGGTGGCTGCAGGGCTGGCTCTGGTGACAGTGTCCCCGGCAGTTGCAGGGGCTGGCCCTGGTGACGGTGTCCCCCCGGTGACAGTGTCCCCGGCCGTTGCAGGGGCTGGCCCTGGTGACGGTGTCCCCCCGGTGACAGTGTCCCCGGCCGTTGCAGGGGCTGGCCCTGGTGACGGTGTCCCCCCGGTGACAGTGTCCCCGGCCGTTGCAGGGGCTGGCCCTGGTGACGGTGTCCCCCCGGTGACAGTGTCCCCGGCCGTTGCAGGGGCTGGCCCTGGTGACGGTGTCCCCCCGGTGACAGTGTCCCCGGCCGTTGCAGGGGCTGGCCCTGGTGACGGTGTCCCCCCGGTGACAGTGTCCCCGGCCGTTGCAGGGGCTGGCCCTGGTGACGGTGTCCCCCCGGTGACAGTGTCCCCGGCCGCCCAGCAGCGCTGCGGGATCGCCAGGAGGAGCCTGGAGGAGGAGGAGGAGGAGGATGCACGGAGTGCCGCTCTGAGGCCCGGGAATGTCCCCCTGCACCCGGCCACAGCACGGACAGAGCCCCGGAGCTGCTCCTGCGGGATGGGCAGTGGCTGAGCCGGGGTGAGGAGGAGAAGGAGATGTGAGCCGTGGGAATGTGTCCCTGTGTCCGTGCGCGCCGTGGGGCAGCAGAGCCAGGCGGAGGGTGGTGGAGCAGGCTGGGTGGGCTGTGGGATTTCTGCTCTGTAATGCTTGTTTGTTCACTGTCCCTGTGAACCCCCCGCATTTCTGGGATTTGCTGGAGCAGGGAAGCAGCCACGGAGCTCTCCAGGTGCTGTGGCTGTCCCCTTGGCACAGGCAGGACAGGCAGCAAACGCTGTGGCTTCGTGGGGTGGCACATGGCACAGCCTGGAACTTCACCAGGTGCAGCCTGGTTTTCCTGAGCTCAGCAGGGTCTGAAGTGGAGCATTAATTAACCCCTTCTGAGGAGTGATCAGAACGTTGAGAAATCTCTGTTTGAAATGAGCTGTGACAGGGTCACTTTTCACTCACTGTCTCTGATTTGGAGATGTGGATGTTACAAACAGGGAGATCTGTGCAATCATCTTGGATGTGTTTTGGCTCATCATGGAGCTGATTCCTCCTTTATTCCTATCTGGGAATCCTAGGATCCTTGATTTGCAGCAAGCTGAGGCAGGAAATAAGATCTTTATAAATATTTATGGTTGTCAGCCATTTCATAGTTCTGGATTACCCCTGAAAAAAAATATAAAGATGTTTTCTCAGTATCATCTGTCAAATGAACAATTGTCTGTGGCTGGAGACCTCGGGATTCTCCTTTGGGAATAAAAATCCTGGTGCTGTAGGAGGGCAGGCTGGGCTGAGCGGGGATCCTGGAGAGCAGGATCAGGCTCCAACCTGCACCTGCTTGGTCTGGAGTGGGATCAGCCCATCCCATCTGCCCCTGGGCTCACTGGGGCTGTGGATGGGATCACAGGGGCTGTGCCTGAGGGCTCCTGCAGGTGCCATCAGGGTCTTGCTGGGGGTACCAGGACTTGCAGCCCCTCTGTCACTGCAGCTCTGTGCTTGCTTTGTGCCTCGGGGTCTGGTTCCTGGTGCTCCAGGGCAAGCTTTGGGCTGGGAGAGTGTTCGCAGGACAGCTCAAAGTCACTGGTCTGGGCAGTCATTCCAGGAGAGTGAGCATGGAATGTGCCTGATCTCATCTTCTCGTGGAAAATGCTTCTCAGGGTGTTCTATTAGCTTGGTTAACTCTCCTTCATGAATACTTTTCTTGAGGACAGCTGTATCTTTTATCTTTAGAAAAGATTCAGTAGATAGGGGAAAAAAAAAAAAAGGGGAATAGCCAGAGAAGCCTGCTGTCTGCAGAACAGAGTCAGGGATGATAGGGGGGCTTCTGGGAGAGGGGTCATTCCTGTGGGAACAAACCCAGCTCCTGCTCTGGGCTGCAGCTGGGACTTGTTCAGGTGACCAGGATGGGGCCTCGGCTTGTTCTCTGGATACCTGTGCCACGTGGCTCTCATGTCCTTGGAGCAGCACCAGCCAGGTGGCAGGAGGAGTTCCAGGCACTTCAGTGTTCCATGTTCTCTCCTTGCTCATGTTGTTGTCAGGATGGTTTATTCCAGGAGGTTCTGATCCATCAGATTTAGAGAGAAGCATTTAGGGTTTCCTGCAGGGATGTTTCAGTGGGGAAATCTCTGGAAGCCTTGATACTAATTTTGCATTTCCAAGCTTCTGGTCTCAAAAATGCTGTTAAAACCAGGGATTCCTCACGGAAAATGTGCCTCATTTCCCTCCCAGTGCAGTTGGGTCTCACAGCCTGTGCACTCAGCATTTGGAAGAGCTCTGCAGAGCTCCATCTTTTTGTTTTTGTCCCAGGTGAAGCAAGGAGCTGTTTTAAGTGGGTTATTTTGTGGTGGCTGTCAGTTCTGTACATGACTCATCTTGTTTTCCTGCAGCTGTGGCAATCTGGGAGATGGGCTTGGGAAGACTTCACAGCTCTTTTCCCTTCCTGCTTCAGATGATGGGGCAGAGGGCAGCTCTTTGAATTCCTTATTTTCCCCATCTGGAGACACCTTTGCCCCCGTGATATCTGCAAGCTAAATATGCTCAAGTATCAACCATTATCCTTCTGTCTGGGAGTTTTAATCCTCCTCTTCCCCCCACCTTCCAGTTTTGACTGGATTTTGGTTTTTGCTCTTCTGTTTTCCCCTCTGAATGACTGCAAAAACTCAGTGTCTTCCAGAACCAGAATTTGGGGAATGTACACCCAACCTAAGCATTGTTTTCCATGGGCTGGAACAGGTTAGACAGGAGGCCCAGTTGTTTGGCTGAGTTCTCACCTGAGGGAAGCTGCAAGTTCCAGTTTGGTGTTTTCCCAAGCCCCCATTTGGTACCACTTTCTGCTTTCCAGGCCCCATTGGATGCTTTGTTTTCCCTGTTTCCCTGCTCCCATCATGCCTTCCTGCCCATCCTGCTCTCATCCTTGCCAGATCTGCCTGGGATACCCTTCAGCTCTGTTGGAAGTCCTAAATATTCCTTTTCTCCTCTCCCATCTGCTTGCCTCAGATGGCAAAATATCCTTATGGCAAGTCCTAGATTTGGGGAAAAGGCACCATCTAGATGCTGATGGTGATTTACTTTGCTCTGAACAGTCATTTCTAAGAGCAACCCCATCTCCAGGTGATCTGTTGAACCTGGGGAGGGTGTCCCTGGCACAGATCACCTGGAAACATGTGCCCGTGGTATTCAGCTCAGGAAACACCTCAGTAGCTCTTTATTTCCATTGAAATCTGTGGTTTTCCTCCTAAATGACTTTTGGTTTTTTATAAAAAGAGGAAAAACTAAGAAATGCTCAATTTTCCCCCTTCCTCCCCCACCAGGCTTCTCCTCATATAATGGAGGAGGGATGAACGGCACGAGCACCATGATGGATTTCCTGGAGGAGCCTCTGCCTGGCGTGGGCACCTACGAGGATTTTAACACCATAGACTGGGTGCGAGAGAAGTCCAGGGATCGAGACAGGCACAGGGAGGTAAAAACTCCTCCTCCTCCTCCTCCTCGCTGGCTCTGAGTGCAGGACAATTCATGTGTGACTCTTGCTGGGGTAGGGGGGCTCTTCTTGGAGACCCCTGGGATGGAGGGATTGCTCTTAGGGTGGGAGCTGAGACTTCAGTTTGAGGAAAAGGAGCACTAAATCCAACATGTCGCAGGTTTTTGGTTGCTGCTTCTCTTTTGAAGGCTTTGATTGATCCAAATGGGGGTTTGGAGAGCAGAACCAGTCTGGTTTACTGCTCGCACATTTGCACTGGTGAATGGTGCTCTTTCTATGGGAATATTTTTGTTTGAGAAGACTGAGTTCAATTCTTCCAGAATTCCTTCCCAGGACTACAGCACTCTGCAATCAAAGGAATGTGCTCAGAGTGCAAGGGGGGCTTTAGCTGAAACACCCATGTCCCCAGGCTGCTCCTGCCTTGCTTTGTCACAGGGATGCTGAGCTGGAACGTTTCTCTTGGGAGAGGCAGCTGGGCACACAATGGCTGTTCTGTCACCCTTTGTCTGCCTGTCAAGAGCAGTGAGACTGACAGGCCTCAGCCATCCTGGGCATCTGGGACAGGGCTGAGTCCCACTTCCCAGTGCCACCAGTGCCCAGTTCCCAGCTGGACCATTCCTCTCTGCTGGCATTAAATCTGTGACCCCAATCTCTGTCCGTATCGTTCGGACTCTGGCACAGGTGCCCACAGAAGCTGTGGCTGCCCCATCCTTGCAAGTGTTCCAGGCCAGGTTGGATGGAGCTTGGGATAGTGGAAGGTGTCCCTGCCCATGACAGGGGGTGGTACAGGCTGATCTTTAAGGTCCCTTTTGACTCAACCCGTTCTGGGATTCCATGATCCTTGATCCTCCTGCCCACACCCAGAGCTGCAGCAGCTGTAGGAGCAGCCACTGTCAGGTGCTTTTTCTTTCCCTCCTCAAAGCAGAGTCACAGTGTCACCAAATAGTTTTAGAGCATTTACGCCACAGTGGATCAGAATCCTCACAGGTTTTTGTTTTTTTCTGCAAACCCTTTCCCAGATCACCAACAGAAGCAAAGAGTCCACCTGGGCCCTGCTGCACAGCGTGAGCGACGCCTTCTCTGGCTGGCTGCTGATGCTCCTTATTGGTTTGTTGGCAGGTGAGAGCAAACCTCCAGGTAAAACTAATTCCTGCACTGCAGCATCAGGATCCATTCCTCCCCAAGCCCTGGCAGGTCCTTGGAGCAGCAGGATTTTGGAGTAAGGGCTTGTGCTGACACCAAGGACTCTGCTGCTGCCTTGTAAATTCACAGGGAATTATTTTTTAAGTGCTTTGAGCCTATGTTTGTGCAAAACCAAAATACAAAACTGGGGCTGAGAGATGTCCTGGACACTGCTCTGGGTCTGCTGCTGGCATAGAACTCTGAAATGAATAAAAAACGTTCATTAAAGTAGAGCTGATTGAAACACTGGGAATGTCTGTGCTGAATGCTCCTCATGGGTACTGAAAGGGTTAATTTTAGGGGCTGCCGGCAAGTTTCTTATTTTTTGGGTTTTTTCTGTCTATACTTTGATATGAAAAGGGAGAGGTGTTTGGAAATCAGGTGTCTTTCAGAATTCAGCTGTCTGAGACCTCTTATATTACTTAGAACCAAACCTTGGCCCAGGGCAGCGGGAATAAATCACTTGGATACAAATCTTCCTGATAGGAAGCAGCAAGCATCTGTCACGAGGGATGGAGTGAAATCTTGTGTTAATGTTTACCCAGGAAGGCTGCTGGCCAGTTGGTCATTAACTGGGGGATTTGCTGCATGTTTATTGCAGCCTCTGGAGCTTGTGCTGCCACTTGTTTCTGTGGATCAGAGGTCCCTGGCCTCTGCCTTGTTGTGGGGGTTCTGA
Organism: Geospiza fortis; assembly: GCF_000277835.1. Classification (NCBI taxonomy): domain Eukaryota; kingdom Metazoa; phylum Chordata; class Aves; order Passeriformes; family Thraupidae; genus Geospiza; species Geospiza fortis. The sequence continues at coordinate 471,746 of NW_005054504.1, read as the reverse complement.
GATTGGAGGAATTATTAACAAAAGTGACTTGAAGATTCCTCTTAAAACCTGACTTCTGTTCTGTGCTGGCTCCACTTGCCTTGTTTTACTTGGCACAGTTGTAACTTTCCCCTCCTTTATTTTTCTTTTTTTAAATTAGGGTTGGAAATGTTTTCTCCAAATTCAGAGTTATTCCTGTCACAGTGTTGCTGTTGTTGGTACAGCTCCTGGATCCTGGTGACACATTTTGTCTGAGTCCCCCAGGAATGTGGGACATCCCTCTCTGCCCTCCCACTGCTGTGCTGTATTTAACAAACAGTTATTGAGAAGAATTAATTGCTGGTGATGCAGGGCAGGGTTTGGACACAGTCAACCTTTGAAACATCATCAGCCACGCTCTGTTTCCTGACTTGCTCTTTTCAATATATTGCAATTTTTCAAAACTAGGCAAATCCTCTCATTTAGCTCTCCATAGAATAAAAGTGAGTTGTAGGCAGAAATACCACACTGCTCTATGTGTTGGGAGGCGAGTCCAAAATTGGTGGGGCAGACTGTGACCTTCAGGTGTTTGAGTCTGCTCATTAAATTATTTTGGTTTTTTTCCCTTTAAACCAGGTTCCTTAGCAGGTCTGATTGACATCTCTGCCCACTGGATGACAGATCTGAAGGAAGGAGTGTGTTTGGCAGGGTTCTGGTTCAACCATGAGCACTGCTGCTGGAAATCCAACACCACATTCACCGACAGGGACAAGTGTCCTGAGTGGAAGAGCTGGTCCCAGCTGATCCTTGGCCATGGAGAGGTGATGGGTGCCTGGAACTGCTTTTGGTGCTGAATTCCCTGTTTGCCCAGCCTGTATAGCATCCCTGGGGTGATGGGGATGCCAGGAGTCCAAGCTCTGGGTGGTTCAGTGGTTTATTGTTGGGGCCCTAAAGGGGTGTCAATAAACAGGTTATGTGGGTGTTGTCCTTGGAGAGGATGTGGGGAGGCAAAACACTGCCACATTTACAGGTGCAGTGTGCCACTGCTGTGTCCAGGATGTGCTGTTAGAGGGTATTTTGCCCATGAATGTTCTGGGAGAATGCCATGGTTGATAACCCAGAAAATGGAACCTGGCCTTGAAACCTCAGACTTAGGGCAGGTCCCTCCATTTTTAGCTGATAACTCTGTGTGGTGTCCTGCTGATTCCCTGTGCTCGCTTCAGTGCCCAGGTCTGATGTGGTTTCAGTTGAAACCATCTGATTTTGCCTATTTCCTCTGTGTTTCAGGGGGCCTTTGCATATATCCTCAACTACTTAATGTATGTTATCTGGGCCTTGATGTTCTCCCTCCTTGCTGTGCTCCTGGTGAAGGGCTTTGCTCCCTATGCCTGTGGCTCAGGGATCCCAGAGGTGAGTGAGAATGAGAGTGGGTTGTTTTTCAGGCGGGGTAGGGATCCACCACCCAAAATTTACACATCCATGTTATGGAATAATAGATTCCACTTTAGGTGATGGCTTCATACATAGGTGTTTTTCCAAGCTGTTTGAAACATGTCTAATATTAAGTCTCCGTGCAGTCCCTTGGAAAATCAGATGTTCCAGCATTGCTGCGGGAGGGACTGCTCAGGTGCTCCTCCAGCAGGGATAGTGGCCCTCAGGGAAGGACTCAGATAGCTGCTCCTGCCTTTGCCTGGAGAGATATTTTTGTGGACTCTCACTTTTGATAGCTCAGGGGAACTCTTGTAAGCTGTAGGAAAGGGCAGGACTGGGAACGTCCAGTAAATCAGGAGCTCTGACCAGGGCTTGAATGAAAGCCTGTAGAGCTTTGTGTGCTTGACTTCCAGATCAAAACTATCTTAAGTGGTTTCATCATTAGAGGCTACCTGGGCAAGTGGACGCTGGTCATCAAAACCATCACCCTGGTGCTGGCCGTGTCCTCGGGGCTGAGCCTGGGCAAGGAGGGGCCCCTGGTCCACGTGGCCTGCTGCTGTGGGAACATCCTGTGCCACCTCTTCACCAAGTACCGCAAGAACGAGGCCAAGCGCAGGGAGGTGCGTGGGGACACCAGTCTGGGGAGGGCAGCTGGGCCTGGGGCTCTGGGGCTGAGGGTAAGTGGTTCTGTTTTGGGTTAAATGGTCCTGTCATGATAACTGATTTTTTTGGAGCTCCTTCTTAGGGAATTGGCTCACTCCACCTTTTCCCTGCTACCTTAAAGCAGGTCAGACCTAGCTGACTGTGCTGTAGATAAACATTGTACAAACTTAAGTGAAGACAAACCAGAAAAGGGGGTGGTTGGGAGGGCTGAGGAGTCTGAGTGCCTCTGTCTGTCCCTCAGGTGCTGTCAGCAGCTGCTGCCGCCGGTGTGTCTGTGGCTTTTGGAGCTCCTATTGGAGGAGTGCTCTTCAGCCTGGAGGAGGTAACCTTGGAATGCTGTGAGTTAGAAACACAGCCCGTGGAGAAATTCCTCTTGATGTCCAACCTGACCCTCCCCTGGCACAGCCTGAGGCCATTTTCCCTTGTCCATTCTCCTGACAGCTGTGTCCCAGGGTACCTGGGTGTTGCAGCAGATCTCTTGTTAGAGGTAGAAATGAGCCAAGACACAGACTCTCATTTAACAACATGAAAAGGGTTCCAGTTTATTATTCTTTATAGCTTAGCCATCCTGAGTGACTACAGCAAACTCCTGCTGTTGGCTTCTCTGACAGACTCTGACTGCTGGCTATTTCCTGCTGGAAGATGACTGCAAGTATTTCCTTGCTGCCTCTGACCACAGGCTTTTACCTGTTTCAGCTATGACTGCAGGCTCCAACAGCAGGCTCTGAGTCTATCAGACCCAGACTGATCTCACAGCAGATCTTTGGCAGCAGCTCTCTTCCTTGTTCCTTCTTCCTCAGGGCTCCTCTACCTCTGCAAGGTCTTCTCCCTTAAGATCCTCTTCGTCCAGGCTCTCCCTGACTGGCCAACCCACCCGTTTTATCACACTTATCTTTATTACTCACAGCTGCAGCCCATTAAGGGCAGGGCTGTTCTTCTTCTTCTTTGGTAATTAGTACTACTGTGATTTATCAGGGGCAAGGTCACTTGTAATCTCTTCTACACCTACAGGTGGGAACAAGCTTCTCTGGTTTATCAATCCTCTTTTCTTCCCAAGGACCACCTAATCCTTAATCTGTTGATCTGGATGTGAAAGGACCATTGCTGTTTAGCTCAGGAGAGTACCAGAATGGATTTCAGAGGAGGGCTGGGATGGATTTCAGAGGAAGGCAGGGATGGATTTGCTCAGCTGAGCAATAGTTGGTGGCAGTGATGGCAGGCACTGCTGTTTGGTACTTTGGACCTTGCAGAGCCACAGAATTCTCTCAATTCAGCTCATGGCTGATGTGTGACAGGTTTTATTACCCAAGTGAGTCGCTCCAGGGATCACAGAGGACACATGCACGTGCTGCAAGCCAGGGCCCATCCCACTCACTGAAGTCCTCATTGAACTGGAGCTCCAGAGCAAGCCTGGGGTGCTTGGCTGGAGAGCAGGGAATGAGCCAGTGCTCATGGATCTTTGTCCTGGCTTTACTCCCTGCAGTGGGGTCATGCTAAGTGTTCAAGTGACCAAATGTGCTTCATTCTCCTCTTCAGGTGAGTTACTACTTCCCTCTGAAGACCCTCTGGCGTTCCTTCTTTGCCGCACTGGTGGCTGCCTTCACCCTGCGCTCCATCAACCCCTTCGGCAACAGCCGCCTCGTGCTCTTCTACGTGGAGTTCCACATGCCATGGCATCTGCTGGAGCTGGTGCCCTTCATCCTGCTGGGAATATTTGGTGGGCTCTGGGGAGCTTTCTTCATCCGCAGCAACATTGCCTGGTGCAGGCGGCGCAAGACGACGCGTCTGGGCAAGTACCCCGTTCTGGAGGTGATCGTGGTGACGGCCATCACGGCCATCCTGGCCTTCCCCAACGAGTACACCAGGATGAGCACCAGCGAGCTGATCTCGGAGCTCTTCAATGACTGTGGGATTTTGGACTCGTCCAAGCTCTGCGAGTACGTGAACGATTTCAACAGCACCAAGGGGGACGATCTGCCCGACCGCGCCGCTGGCCCCGGCGTGTACACGGCCATGTGGCAGCTGGCACTGGCCCTCATCATGAAGGTCTTCATCACAATCTTCACCTTTGGCATGAAGGTGAGGGTTTCCTGGAAAGGAGCTCATGATCTTCCCGTGCTCTTCAGGACCCTTAAAGTTTTATTTCCTCTCTAACCAGACATGTGTTCCCCCAAGCTCTGTCAGAAGGGGACAGACTGCAGTTGTTTGTCCTGCTGCTTGGACCTGAGGGCAGTAGAAACCTTCCAGTCTGACTGTGGGCACCAAATGCAGTCACAAAACTGGTGCCTCAGGGTTCCACGTCCCATTTTCCAGACACAGAATGCTCCTAAATTGTTCTGCCTCAAGCTTTTTTGATAAATATGTGATTTAGATGAAAGAGCTAATTGCAAAGCAATCAGTGTCTTAATTTGTTAATGTATAGTTGGAGCTGTTCCTTGCTCAGAGGGTTTGGAAGTTGTTTGGTGCAGCCTCTGGAGCTGCAGGTGTAGTTCCCAGGTGTGAGCTGATGGACAGTTTTTATGTCCCTGCTCATTGCAGGGGGGTTGGACTAGATGACTTTTCAAATGTCCCTTCCAGCTCAGCTCCAGCAAAGCCTCTGCCTCACTCTGGTTTGAGGTTCCACCACTCCTCTGTGCAGTCCCTGGGCTCTGCTGCTCACTGCCCCGTGTTCCCACAGGTGCCCTCGGGGCTCTTCATCCCCAGCATGGCCGTGGGGGCCATCGCGGGCCGGCTGCTGGGGGTGGCCGTGGAGCAGCTGGCCTTCTACCACCATGACTGGGCCATCTTCAGCGGCTGGTGCAGCCCGGGCGCCGACTGCATCACCCCCGGCCTCTACGCCATGGTGGGCGCCGCCGCCTGTCTGGGTAAGCTGGGGCTGGGCCGTGGTGGCCGTGGGGAGAGGGGCTGTGGTGGGGGAATGGTTGGACTCCCTGATCTTAGAGGTTATCCCTGCCTTAATCATTGAACCACAGAATGGTTTGGGCTGGGAGGGACCTTAAAGACGATCTCCGTCCACCCTGTAGTGATTCCCTGGCTGAAGAGCTGTGGTTGTGACTGACCATCAGAGCTGGTGTCACCTCAGGAATCCCAGGAAACTGTAATAGAGCATGCCATGTGTTTCTCACCCTGGTGGTGTTGTTTTGCCATCTCCAGCCCAGTGCTGGGCACAGCAGCTGCAGTGGGGAGCTCCTGAGTTGGGGCCAGAACAGTTGAGGCTGCCCAGGGACTTGAATTTTCCTGTGGGGTTTTAATTCATTTTACTTCCTGTTCTGGCCTTAAATCTCGTGATGCAATTCTGCTTTTAAGTGCTCTGTTTTTCGGTAACGCTTCTTCCTCTTGGCTGACTTGGAGAGACTGGGTGCATGTGACTGAACTTCACTTTCACAATTCCCAGTCCCCTCATCCGTGGAATAGTACAGGAGTCCTAGTGGACTACTTTATCAGGACAAACTCTCCTCTAAAAACATGCCACCAAACCCCATCTTTGGCCTTTTTAGAGAGGATACACCTTGTTTGAGCAGCCCAATCTAGTGGGAGGTATCCTTGCCCGTGACAGGGGTTGGAATGAGATAGACTTCAAGGTTCCTTCAAACCCAGACCCTTGTGGGATTGTTTGCATGTAATTGATGGAAGATAAATATACTTCAACTTCATTAATGTTTCTGTTTACTGCTGGGCAGCACTGAAGGGTCTGTGCCCCTTTGGGGAATGGATATTGGAACAAAACTCCTGTAAAATATTTGGGAGTAGTTTTGGGACTTGAATCTCAAACGTGTAATTCAAGCATGCCAAGACAAAACCCTGCAGAGACCTGAGCTCCATGTCAGGACGTGGTGCTGTGGCAGGACAGAGGCTTTAGTGCTGTTCTGATTGTGTTTGGTGCTGCTGAGCGGGGCAGTCCAGCCGTGCTGGCACCACCCTTCTCTAGAGGCGGGGCTGGTGTGACCCAGTGCCAGGGTGACTGAGCCGTGCTGTGTTGGCAGGGGGGGTGACCCGGATGACCGTGTCGCTGGTGGTCATCATGTTCGAGCTCACCGGGGGGCTGGAGTACATCGTGCCCCTGATGGCAGCAGCCATGACCAGCAAGTGGGTGGCCGACGCCATCGGCCGCGAGGGGATCTACGACGCCCACATCCGCCTGAACGGGTACCCCTTCCTGGAGGCCAAGGAGGAGTTCTCGCACAAGACACGGGCCATGGACGTGATGCGGCCGCGCAAGAGCGACCCTCCGCTGACGGTCATCACGCAGGACACCATGACCGTGGAGGACGTGGAGACCATCGTCACCAGCACCACCTACAGCGGCTACCCCGTGGTGGTGTCCCGGGCATCCCAGCGCCTGGTGGGGTTTGTCCTCAGGAGAGACCTCATCATTTCCATCGGTGAGGGGTGGCACTGCCCGGGTGAAGGTGCTGTCATTAATGCCACTGTCACTGACCTGGAGAGGTCACACACTCCTGGTGCTGGTGGCTGGGCCCGCTGGTGCATCCCTGAGCAGTGTGGGTGGGCTCTGCTTGCCTTGGATGGGAAGGACAGGGTGGCTTGTCACAGGATCACAGCATCATTTACGTTGGAAAAGCCCTCCAGGATCATTGAGTCCAACTCGTGTCCGATCCCCACCTTGTCCCCAGCCCAGAGCACAGAGTGCCACATCCAGGCCTTCCCTGGACACCTCCAGGGATAGGGACTCAAGCTCCCTGGACAGCCTCTTCCAATGTTAGCAAGCTTTCTTGGGAAGGAATTCCTGCTAATGTCCAACCTGAACCTCCCCTGGCACAGTCTGAGGCTGTGTCCTCTTGCCCTGTCACTGCTTGCCTGGGACGATATGGAATAAAATAGGGGAACAAGTGCATCAGGATATTATGTGCATTGCCTGCCTTCTGTGGTACCAGCATGAGTTTCTGCACTTGGGTTCCTTGGAATCTCCAGGGATTCATTAACAGTGGTCCTGTCCCCAAGCTGTGCACAGTGATGCACAGGATGGGATTTGGGTTTTCATGATCAAATATTCCAAATATTCTGAAGTATTCTGAATATCCAGCCTGGTGTTTGGGCTGCCGAACCTGGCCCTTCCCAGGAGGCCTTGGAAGGCTGATGTCAGATTGCAGTGTGGCAGGTACCCTCAGTACCTGTGTGTGCACTGCTGTGACGGTCTGGGGGATGGCCAGTACTTGACTTGTTTTCCATTCCTGACCCTCATGACGTCCATAGAGCCGGTGCCAGTCGTTGAGTGCTTAAAAATCGTCCTTTAACTGCTCTGCATGGGACCCAAATCAGTGACTCATAAAAGTACAAAGCATTTTATTTACCTCCTCTAAAAACTGGGGAATTAAAAGGTCTCCAGAGCTTGTATTTACCTGGCCAGAGTACAATGAGATGCACCAGCCTTGGCTTTGGGCAAAGCTGATGTGCTGATCCTGCAGTGGAAATTTGGAGATCTTGGAGGTTCTCCCAGGTAGTGAATGACAGGACAAGACCTGAAGTTGTGCCCAGGTGAGGTTTAGGTTGGATATTGGGGAAAGTATTTTCATGGAAAGGGTTGCCCAGTCCTGGCAGAGGCTGCCCTGGAGTCACCATCCCTGGAAGTGTTCAAAAAAATGTGTGGCACTTGAGGACATGGGTTAGTGGTGACCGTGGTGGTGGTGCTGGTTGACAGTTAACCTTGATGGTCTTAAGGATCTTATCCAACCTTAATGATTCCATGGTTCACTTAGAAGAAAGGCTGGAAACCCATCACACCCTCCTTGGGTGGGAACAGCTCTGGCAAAGGGAAGGAAAGGACTTCTAAGGCCATTAAATGTGAGCTGAGGAACGGGAATGCTCTTCTGTTTGGGAAAGGAAAAGAGTGCTGATACTGATTCAAATATTTCTCTTTGCAGAAAACGCCCGGAAGAAGCAGGATGGGATCGTGAGCACCTCAATTATTTGTTTCACGGACTACTGTCCCCCCCTGCCTCCGAGCTCCCCGTCTGTGCTGAAGCTCAGGAGCATCCTGGACCTCAGTCCCTTCACGGTGACAGACGAGACGCCCATGGAGATCGTGGTGGACATTTTCCGCAAGCTGGGATTGCGCCAGTGCCTGGTCACTCACAACGGGTAGGAGCCCTGGGGCCTGGGGCCAGAACCCCCTCTGCTCCCAGGACAAAGGGGACTGGGATCCAGCCCAGCTCCAAGACCTGTCCAACCTGGCCCAGGACACTTGCAGGGATGGGGCAGTCGCAGCTGCTCTGGGAGCCTGTGTCAGTGTTTTACCACCCTCAAAGGGTGCAGTACTTTCTCTGGGGTGTCACTTTGAATCCCAAAAGACTCTTCAGCACCTGCAAGGGGCTCAAGTGGCCCTGCCAGGGCCCCTTCTGGCAGTGTGGGTGCGTTAAAAGTGTTTTTTCATTTTCCAGGAAGCTGCTGGGGATCATTACCAAAAAGGATGTACTAAAGCACATTGCACAAATGGCCAACCAGGACCCCGATTCCATCCTCTTCAACTAGAGGCAGACTGTAGGGATTGTGTGTCCCCATACCTGGAACTTTCTAGCCCATCCTGGGTAGACTTTCCTATTTTTATTGAGACCATGGAACTGTTTCCAGCGTTTTCCTCCATGGAGCTGAAGAAGATATTTTTTTTCTACCAGATAACGAATTGCACTACGGAATCTGTGGAACATGATCTTCTTTTTAGAAGAAAAAAAAGAGACTTTATTTACGTTGCTTTTGTGAAGTTGCGTTGGAAAGATTCCATGAAGGAGTAAAAGCAAAATGTTAGAGAATTGTATTTCCTCCTCTTCTTTTGTTGGAACTGCTGTTACGAATGTGGGGAGGAAAAGCCAAGGTGTTTGTGCACTTCCAGAGGCGTGGAAGGAGCAGGATGGTTTTGCACACAGTATTCAGGTGGTGGCAAAGGGACAGGGCTGGGCTCAGGGTGGTGTATTCCCAGTTGTCCCCTTGGGAAAAATCACAACCTTGGGAAGCCAAAATAGGGGAGAGAAAAATAAAATTTAGATGGCTGAGGCTGCTTGGCTGAAAGAAGGAAAAAAACCCAGCAAACCAACCCCCTCCCCCCCAATCAGATCTCCTTAAAATGGGGCCCAGTTTCTGATTGGGAAGATGCTGGTTTTGATTAATTAGTGAATATATTAATTACTCTGCCACTGCCTTGTCAGAAGAACCCCAAGGAGGAGATAGGAAGAGTTCACAGGTGTCTTCCCATCCTGCTGCCTTTCTCTGATCCATTCCCAAGGATTCCTTCTCTTTGATTTCCCTTGAGCACTGAAATCCCAGAGGCTGAGTCCTAAATCCCTGCCCTTCCCCAAACGCGGTGGTGTTGGATGTGGCACAGGTGGCTCCTCCTCACCCTGTCCCACTGCAGAGCCCGGTGCCTGGGGCACAGATGCTGTTCCCTGCTCCCTCCTGTCCCTGGATTCCCAGCAGGGAATTCCCAGGTCTCCTTTGGCCAACAGCTATGCAAGAAACCCTTCCCACCACAGCCTCCTGTGCTCAGTCCCTGTCCCAGCGCTGACCAAATGATTTTGCCGTTAATAAAACTGTGCCCATTTACTGGAATTTGGGAGGCTTCTGGATGCCTTGGAAGACTGATGCTCTTCATCCTGGCCTCAGTTTCATGTTTGTGGGCAGTGGGGACTTTTGGCTTGACTTGGCTGGGTCCCTCTCAAAATCTCTCTGATACAAACAAATTCCTTGTCTTTCCAAGGAGCAAAAGCCAGATTCTTGATCTTCCAAAGCCATCCAGCAGCCAGTCCCTGCTCTGCTGCTTCCACCTGGTGTCTCAATCCTTGTACAGCTCAAAGCTGCTTCAACCTGAGATGTCACTGATGGATCCAGTTCCTTCTGCTTGGGAAATAAATGCCTGGACTGGTCTGTGTTGGTTTTGTGCAGCAGGAGATGGTTGAAATTCTTCATGTTTTGCCTCAGCCCATGCCAGCAGCAGTTGTGCCTTTAAATGCCCTTTTTTTCTGTTTGGAGGGCAGGTGGATGCTCCTGGGAGCTGGGGCTGAGTTCAGGGAAGAAGCTGCCTTCTCCCAGTCCCCTGGGAGCTCCTTTCTGGGAATGCCTGTCCTGTGTACTTCTCTTCCTGTGGCACACCTGGGATACCAGAAACACAAAGCTTTTCTATTTTCTCCTCGCCTTCCCATCCTCAGGAGGGTCCCAGCTTTGGGAAATGTGGTCCTGCTTCAATTAGATCCATGATCCATGAGTGGATTCCTCTCCTTGTGGGAAGGCTGCAGCAGCCAGTGCAAAGGTGAGGTGCCAAAAGGGAAACCCCATCCATGCAGGGTTATCCCAGATGGACCATCCCAGCTGGCTGCTGGCTCATTCCAGCTGCTCCTGGGGAAGGAGGGCAGGGAGCAGCTGTCAGAGGGAATTGCAGCTGCTCTGCCAAATGGGGATGGGAGCCTGGGGCAGGAAACACCTGCCCAGCAGCTCCTGGCTCTCCTCAGCTGCTGCTGTGTCTGTCCCATGGATGGTTTTTTCAGTGGGAGAGGTTTCCTGGGGATGCTGTCTGGAGAAAGTCCGGTCCGGGAGGGTGGGAGTGGGAAGGGCAGGGAAAGCCCAGTAGGGCTGGGCTTTAGGCTCCCTTTGGGTGCCAGCAGGATCTGGAGTCCTCACGGTGCCAAACTTGCAGCTCTTGAGAGGGGCTTTGCCCAGTCCAGTTCTTGCTCTTCCATTTCCTCACTCCAGGAGGAGCCCTGGGGTTCCCTTCGGCAGACAGACAGACGGGATGCAGGACAGAGCCGGGGGGTCCATCCACTGCATCCGCTGGATGAGTGACCTGGAAGGACCGGGGGGTGGGGGGGTTTGCAATATCCCATTTATGGCCCAAGACTTTGGTGACCTCTCTGGGACAAGGCTGGATTCCCTCGGCTGTCGGATGCTGCAAGGGCAGGATGGGACTGCGGGGAGCCGACTCTGAGCCTCCCGCTGAGCTGATCTTTAAATGCCAACCCAAACCAGTCTGATTTCTTGGTTCTGCGGAATAATGCAGGGATTTGAACAGGACACAAAATGAGGAATTTTCTTTAAATGTGGAATTATTCCTTCCCGATGTCTCCAGCTTGTCTCATGGGGGAATAAAAGGAGAAAGCGTGGTGAGTGCTGCGGGAGGCGCGCCCCCGGCTGGGGCTGGCTCGGCGCTTCCTTCCCTTGTGCTGCGCTCCCTCCGCCGCGGGCACAGCGGGGCCGGGGCTGCCGAGAGCGAGAGGGAAGCGGGGAACGGCCCCGCTGCTGCTGGGAGCCACGGGCTGCCCCGGGAACAACAACTGCTCCTGGAAAGGAGAGAAATCCCTTTCTTCCCCCTGGGGTCTCAGTGGGGCCGCGGGAAAGGGGCTGGGAGCAGCACGGCTGGGATGGGACTGCACTAAAGGGCCCTTCAAGGTCCTTCCGACCCAAAGCGTCTGGGATTGCTCCAGGGATGCGCTGAGCCTCCCCTGCCCGCTCACAGCGGCCCAGCATCAATGCTTTCCTGAGGGCTTAGGGAGCATCCCGCAGCTCCATGAATCCTTCGTGCTGTAGGAAAGAGGCTTCTGTTTTGTTCCCCTCTTCTTTCAGGCTGAATTCCCCTCGGGGGAGCGGTGGCTGGTGAGGTGCCCTGGGGCAGAGCGAGGGGCCCTGCTGGGCTCACACCGCACCCGCTGCTGCCTCTCTTTGTGTGCTTTATTTACAGTGTCCCAAGGAATGATTTCCTGCCGGGGTGACGTGGATTTCGGCGTGGATTTCCTCTCCCTTCTGTGAACTCGAGCCAGGCTGGGGACTTAAAAGTAAAACGAGATCGTGTCTGGGCAGGGATGGAGATTTGGAAATAGTGATGAGCTGGTTTATAACAACAAAGAAGGGAAAAAAAGAGCCTTTGGCCCAGGATTTATTTAGACACGAAGGCTCAGGGCTATGAATGCCCTGGGCTGAGGTAAAAGCAGCTCCACGGCAGTGGAGATAAGAGGGTCCTTTGGCAGCAGCTGCAGGAAGCACTTTGTGTCTGGATTGAATCCACAGGGTGAGGCCATGGGAAATCAGGTCAGTGTGCAGATTTTATTAGTGCTGCAATCACCCCCCCACCTCCTAGGCTGGGTTAGAGCAGGAGGGAATCGCAGAATTCCGGAATGGTTTGGGTTGGAAGGGCCATGGAGCTCGTCTGGCTCCACCCCTGCCCTGGCAGGGACACCTCCCACTGTCCCGGGCTGGTCCCAGCCCCAGTGTCCATCCTGGCCTTGGGCACTGCCAGGGATCCAGGGGCAGCCCCAGCTGCTCTGGGCACCTGTGCCAGGGCCTCACCTCTCTCACAGGGAATTTCTCCCCACTGTCCTTCTGACCCTGTCCTCCTTCAGCTTGAGGTGTTAAGGAAGGGCTGGGAGGCTCTGAGGCTCTGTCCCTGCAGGGACACTGTAGGGATGTGCTGCTGCCTGGGGAGCTGGAGCACTCGGTTTTGGGGGACAGGGTCAGAAGGGATAATGGGGAGTTGTTTATTCTTTTGGCTCTCCCCAGCCTGAGGGAGGTGCTGGCAGAGGAGGCTGCAGAGTTGGTTTAGGGACCATTGACTTCGCTTTCGAGCAGGAGTTACAGTGAACTTGTCAGCAATACACGCATTAAAATAGTACATTGTAATTTCTAATAAACAATTTTAACAATAACAGAAAATTTGTATGAGAAGTCTTCAGTATTTTACTCCATTTGCACAGCAGATTTTGTTTCCTTAGTCAGAGAACAGTGGTGTGTCCTCATCCAGGTCTTTCCACACTTTGTTCTTTCTTTCCTGGAGCACGTCCTGGGACAGGCACTGCTGGCACAGGTGCCTCAGGCAGTTTTTGTGGAGGCCAGGTTTTCATGCTTCTGGGTTCTCCTGCTGGTGGCCAATCCCCGTGTCCAGGTGGGAGCCCGGCCCTGCCCAGGCTGGGGGTGTCCAGTCCTCCTGCTGGAAGCACCAGGACAGGGAGGGCGATGGGGGAGGCAGAGGGGCCACAGGGGCTGAGGCTCGCGGGGTAACCTGTGCCAGTTCCTCACAGTGAGGAATTCCAGCTGGGCTCTCCCCAGACAGGGTGAGGCTGCTCTTTGCCCTGATGCTGCTGGAGTTCTCCTTCTCCCATCCACCCACCCACGAGCCCTCTCCTTTCCAGGAAAGCGGGGTGGGCCATTGCCCGCTGGCACCGAGCCCAGCTCTCCCCACTCACTGCTTTCCCTGCTTCCTCCACGGCAAACACAGCCTCTGCTGGCTCCCTTGGGCCGTGTTAAACTCCCTTTCAAAGGAAATCTTGGAACCACCTGCTGCATTTCCTGTAGCCCCTGTTCCCTGCTTCAGCTCTGCTCTCCCATGGCTGCTGCCAGAGGTGGGATGAGCTCGGTGCTCCCGCGGCTGTTTGAGACCTCAGGGTGTCAAGACCCTGCTGTGGGTCACCGAGGGGGCTGGGACAGCAGGAGGGGGGATGAGAGTTGGAGGAAAGGGGATGGTTTTAGAATGGAGGGGTTTGGAGTGCTTTTTTGGCTTTGGGCAAGAGCCCAGTGTGCTCCAGGGCCAAGCGCTGCAGAGCCAAAGTTCGGCTCAGCTCCCTCCATCCCTCCAAGGGGACTGGGAAAATGGGGCCCTGCCAAGGGGGGGATCAGTCCTGTCACCCCTTTGGAGGCTGCAGGAGGCTGTTCTTGGTGCTCTCTGGCTTTGGATGAGCTTTTGGATGAGCTGGGGAATGTTCCCTTGCATGGGGGCCGGTCCAGGTGCTTGTGTGCAGGGCCAGGGTGGCACCATGCTGTGGGGTTTGTATCAACCCCCCTGCAGCAGGGGCCCGCAGGAGATGGGGGCTGGAGAGTGGGAATGCCCAGCAGCTGGGGGTGGGGGGATGTGGGAACTGCCTGGCTCGGCCCCCAGCCCCGGCCGGCAGTCAGGCCTGGGAAGCTGCAGGAGGGATGGCAGGAGCTGCCCAGGAACAGCCCAGGAACAGCCCATCGGTGACCCCGGGGACGGGCTGCCTCCTGCGCTGGGTTCGGCAATCCCAGACTCAAAGAGGAGGAGCACTGGGACCCCCTGGGAGCTGATGGGTGCAGGGGAGGAACTGGGGTGGGCTCAGATTTCATGGGGTCTCTGCAGGACCTGGGGTGGGCTCAGATTTCACGGGGTCTCTGCAGGAGCTGAGTCCAGCGGGAATGCAGGCTCTGGATTGAGAAGCAGGAACACATCCCCTTGGGACTGCCTCGGGTGTCCGTGGGGGCTGGCAGCTGCAGAGCCCCTGGAGGTGCTGTGGGTGCAGGATGAGCAGGAGACTTTGCTGGGCTCTGTCTGAAGCTCTGGCAGCGCCCCAGCCCTGCTCCACTTGGCTCTGGGTCCACCCTGTCCGGGCTGTGTCCTGGGTGCAAAGGGGCCAGACCTGCGCTGGAGTACAAGGCTTTATTCCGTCGTCCCCGGGAGCCCCATGCCTGTGGCAGCCCACACTGCCACTGTGTAAATCCCCCCAGTTTTAACAGGATACAGAGAGTACAGGGGGAGTTGGAGAAGGGGGCTGTGCCCACGCAGTGTCCATGGGCTGAGCCAGCTGGGCCCTGCTCTGCCCTGCCTGAACCCACCTTTGGCCTCTGGGCTGGCATCCATCACCCCAGGGCTGGTTTGGTCCCTCCAAGGTCTTGCTGTGACCACTGGGCTCACCCAGAGCTGGAATCCTGCGGGGATTGCCAGGGCTGGAGGTGTGAGGAAGTGGGGACTGTGCTGTCCGTGAGGGCTGGAGGGGACAAAATCCACACGGGAAGAGGTGCTTGGTCAGCAGCCGTGCTGAGCTCCTGGTCCTGTGCAGCCTGGCTCGGTCACCACGTGCCCCAGTGCCACGTGCCAGGTGTGGTGCCAGCGCTGGCAACTGCTGCAGTGTCACGGTCCTGCCCTTTGCCCTCCCTGCAACCATCGCTGCTGTTGCCCCAGGCTTTCCTCTCCCAAACTGAAACTCCTTCATTCCCTCCCAGAGGCCGACACTGGACCTGCCCCATCCCCACAAGGTGTGCCCCAGGGGTGCCAGCCCTGTGTCCCAGGGCGCTTCCAGCCCCAGGTCCTGGCACCTACAGCCCTGCCCAAGGTAGCATCAGACTCATGGATGTCACCCTGCCATGGGGACACTTTGTCTTGCAGTGGCAGATGTGGCCCTGGTGCCTTTCCTGCTGCAGAGAGGTGCTGTGCCACCAGGGCTAGGATGTCCCTCCTTGTGCCTGTCCTTTGTAGGCCCTCGGAGACCCTTCCTGGTTGACGGCTGGAGGGTGGCACCAAGCACAGCAGGGCCCTGCAGGCAGCCAGCCCTGTGCCCCTCTTGGCTCATCCCTCACCACAAGGGACCACGCAGCCATAAGAATCCTGTGCCACCCCGGGCCATTGGCCACAGTCCAGGGGCAGGTGGGAGCGCAGGCGGTGTCACAGGTCGAGCCGGAAGGGCCCGAAGGAACTGGCGGG
>NW_005054504.1:454314-456168 GCF_000277835.1 Geospiza fortis | reverse complement strand
CTGAGTCGCGGCCGGCGCCGCGGTAGCGGAGGTAGATCTGCGCGTCCACGTAGTACTTGCCCGGCTGCTCCACGCGCAGCCGCCCGGCCCGGTACGTCATGTTCTGCACGTGGGACACGAGGCTGCCGTGCCCCCAGTGCGTGATGGCGTGGCGGCACGACTGGGACAGGTTCCCGGAGCGCTGGGAGCGTCCTGCGGGAAGGGAGAGTCGCTGAGGGGAGCGACCCGACGCGGTCACACGAGGGAACGGGGTGGCTCTGACTCCTTCCCACTCATCCACCTTGGAGGGCTGGGGCTTGGTGGTCTTGCAGTGAACAGGAGACACCTCTCCCCATCAGCTGCCCAACCGTCCTGGTCCCCTTGATCTCTCCCTTTCCCATCTTGGAGAGCCAGCAGTGCCCAGAGGGGTTCCCCAACTCACCATCCTGAGCCAGGCTCTGTGGGCGGAGGGTCAGATGTGCTGAGGGCTTCCCAGCTGTTTTGGGAGGAAGTTGCCCCTCTGAGGTGTTGAAGTAGTTCCGCCAGGCCTCTGCAGGAAAGGGACAGATGCTGTAAGAACAGTGTGGGGCCACCCGGCCCCATGCCAGCAGGGCAGGGAATGCCCCACTGACCCACCAGCGGAAAAGGTTATTGAGGGATGGAAAAGTCTTGTCAATCATCAACCAACACATCTGTGAGTGCCACAGCCCTGCTTCCCCAGCCTCCAGACAAATGGACGTGGCTGTCCCCCAGCCTGTTCCCAGAACATGTGCCTGTCATGGCCAGTGACAATCCTGGCTCCCCCCTCTCCTGCCCCAGCTTACAGCACTGGAGTTTGCCCCAGGAGTGACTGCCCCTGCCACCCCCTGCTGACCTCCTGGGATCCCAGCTCCCATAGATCACAGCTCCCCTGGATCACAGCTCCCTGGATCACAGCTCCCCTAGATCACAGCTCCCATAGATCACAGCTCCCTGGATCACAGCTCCCATGGATCCCAGCTCTCCTGGATCACAGCTCCCATGGGTCACAGTTTCCATGGATCACAGCTCCCAAGGGTCAGGCTCTGGCCCAGGAGGGACTCACCCTTCACAGCGCTCCTGCGGATGATGTTCTCGGTCACCTGTGCCACAGAGAAGAGAAAGTTCCCTGGTTAAAGGTTACACGGGGGGTCCCCATGCCTGAGCTCCTACTCCAAGCCTCCATCACCTCCCCTGTCACGCTGTCTCTGGGCCCTGACACCTCCTCCCTGTGAAGGGCCTGAGTCCCGCTCCCACCTTGAACCATCCTGGCTATTCCCCCCTCCCACTGCTCTCGTGAGGCGGATGGAGAAACTGAGGCACGGGGACAACCAGGAGCTCCCCATCCGCCCCCGGTCCCGGGCTCACCGTGGCCACATAGGCTTTGATGGTGCTGGCCAGCTTGAGGCAGCCCTGGCTGCTGCTCAGCTTCTCCAGGCTGGAGCCCTCGGGCTGCTGATTGAGCACCTGCAGACACCGCAGCTCCTCTGCGCTGCCCGGAGCCTGGGACTTCAGCTGGGATGGAAACAGAGCGTGATGGCAAACCGGGACAGAGCGAGGGAGCAGCCGGGATCCTGCCGGGGTGTGAGCAGGGGCAGCCGCCTTCAGCCCGGCTCCTCCAGCACCCGGGCGCTCAGAGAACAACCAGGATATTGGGATCAGTTCAGCCTCTGTACCCACAGCACAGCGCTGTGAGGTCAGATTGGAAGGATCTGGGTTCCTCTCTGCCCTCCTGGTCCCCCGGCCGGCCCTGTCCCGGGCCATTCCCCGCGGGAGGGCAGCGGGAGGGCTCGCAGGCTGTTCCTGCACACACCTGCCCGCCCGGGTGGCAGCGCGTTCCCCCGGGATGGGGCTGTT
>NW_005054504.1:453123-454233 GCF_000277835.1 Geospiza fortis | reverse complement strand
CTGCTGGAGCGGCTCCAGAGAAAACCACGGAGATGTTCCGAGGGCGGGAGCCCCTCTGCCCTGCAGCCAGGCTGGGACAGCTGAGGGTGTTCACCTGGAGAAGGCTCCAGGGAGAGCCCAGAGCCCTGCCAAGGCCTGAAGGGGCTCCAGGAAACTGACTCCCTACTCCCAGCACAGATCCAGTGACCGGCCGCTGAAATTAGCCCAAATTGCTCCACTACAGTGGTTTTCTCCTCCCTCCGCCTCTTCCTTGGGGCAGTGTCTCCCCATTCCCCTCCTCTCCCCGCCTTTCATGTAAATGCCTCACAGCGGGACCTCATGTGACCCGGGGATGGAGACAAAGGCCGAAGGAGGGCCGGAGCCCATTCCGAAGGATGCTCCGCTGGATCCAGACAGGCTGTTTATTCCCCCTGCATCCGTGGCAGGGCTTTTCCTTCTCCCCTGTCTCTGGTGTGTTTTGTGGAATGTCTGGCACTGCAGGACCCTTTTTTTTTTTCTTCCAGCACCCTCAGGGATGAGGGCGGCTTCCACGGAGCTGCTGCCAGCCCCGAATTTCCCCCACTCACGGATCTCCTGACTGGCGTTTCCCTCCCTGTGCTGAGGGGTTGTTGTGGGTCGGAATCAGCCCTGAGGGGAGGGGCTGGCGAGGCTGTTGAAAGGATCAGACCGTCACGGCCAAGTTTGGGAGTGGTTTTGCTCGACTGACCCCGTGGGAGGTGGGAATGGCGGGATCCCAGCACAGTTGGTGGGGTTGCACTGGAGCAAGCAAAGAGCTGCTGGAATGGGGCTCCCAGCATCTCACAAAGGGGGTGAGGAGTATTTGGGAGACCTGGAGTGTAGGGGAGATGGGAATGGGAGGAGGGAGAGATGAAGCCAGAACCAGGGGTCAGTGGGGCCTGAAGGCCAGGGGAGTCCCTCCGCACCCCATCTGCAGCTGGAGACTGTGATGGGATCGCAGGGCAGAGCCCCCCTCTCGCAGTGCAAACCTCAGCTCCAGGCGGGGCCCGGACAAAGGCGCCGTCTCTCCACATCTGCATCGGCGACGGTGTCCACCCCTCCGCCCCCGCCTGCACAGCTGGATCTGCAGCTCCGGGCGGAGCTCGGGCAACG
>NW_005054504.1:448649-452400 GCF_000277835.1 Geospiza fortis | reverse complement strand
AGAGGGACTGGGGACAAGGGATGGAGGGACAGGAGCCAGGGAATGGCTCCCACTGCCAGAGGGCAAGGATGGATGGGACATTGGGAATTGGGAATTCCTGGCTGGGCTGGGATTCCCAGAGCAGCTGGGCCTGCCCCTGGATCCCTGGCTGTGCCCAAGGGCAGGCTGGACATTGGGGCTGGAGCACCTGGGACAGTGGGAGGTGTCCCTGCAATGGCAGGGGGGGCGCTGGGTGAGCTTTAAGGTCCCTTCCCACCCAAGCCATTCCATGATTTCTGAATATGCTTCATGCCACCATCACAGGACAGTGTGGGGGCTGCTGGGGTGACCCCAGGTGAGAAGACTCCGGGGCTAAGAACAGAGGGTCTTAGGGCTGGAGGACACGACCCGAGCCAGGTTTTGATGATGGGCCTCACATCAGCTCTGGCCACCAGCAAAGGCTCAGGGAGGTGCAGGTTTGCAGGACAGGGGGGCAAGAGCTGCTGAGCATCTCCTGGAGGCCTTGCTGGGGGGGCTGTGCCCACTCTGCCCTCCTGGGCTGGGCACAGGGCTGTCCATCCCTGCTGAGCCCCAGGCTCTGTGCTGCTGCTGGGTCACATTCCCATTGCTCCACAACAGAAATGTGGAGCAGGCTGGAAAGCAGGAAGGCGGGACAAGCTGCTGTTCCCTGGTGCTGCCGTGGCAGCTCCATGCTCAGGTGAGCCTGTGGCTCCCGGTGCTGTTACCTGTGAAATGAAAGTGAGACCTGAGAAAGCACAGGAGCACTGGTGTCCCTGCAGAACCACTCCCTCCTGTCCTGCTGGGCCCAGGGGAGGGTGGGTGGCCTCAGCCCAGGCCACAGCCAGCTCAGCAGCCCCCAGACCATCATGGAGGTGGCTGCCCCGTGGGCTGTCCCCTCCCCAGGACATCTGACCCTGCAGTGTCCCCAGAAGCACCATGAAGCCGGGGCTCTTCTGAGCCCCAGGGGCTCAGAGCAGGGGATCTCCCACCCCAAAGCGTCTGCCAGGCTCAGGACTGATTTCCCTGCCTCTCTGCCAGCTCAGTGCCTACCCAGTGCCAGAGCCACATCCCTGCCCTGGCACGGAGATCTTTCCCCAGGCGAGATGTCTTCCTTGGAGTCTGGGAAGGGGGCTGATCTGGGAGGGAGGGATGGAGGTGACTAATTATGTCTAAAAAAATCCCCTGAACACTCAACCCTCCTGGTTGTTCTCAGGAAAAGGGCTCAGGACCTGCTGAGCCAGGTGAGGGGGGAAGAGCTGCAAAGGAGACACCCGGGGAACAGCTGCCAGCCTGCTCTAGTGGAAGGTGTCCCTGTCCATGGCAGGGGGTAGAATGTGGAATGGGATGGGTTTCAGATCCCTTCCAAACCAAATCATTCCACAATTCTATGATTTGCCATTTGGGGCATAGATGTTTGTGCTGAAGGAACCTGGGACCACTGCTCTCTGTGCAGCTCCGTGGGATGGGACAGGGGCACGGCTGAGCTCTGCTGAGGGGCAGAGGGAAACCAGGAGCAATCAGAACACTGGAGCCTGGGGCTGCTCTCTTGGAAAGAGAAGGTTTGTCTGTGAGTCAGGGCAGACCAGAACTGGAGCTGAGCAGAGAAAATTGGGTGGGGGCCAGGGGAAAAAGCATGCCTCAATCCTGGCTGAGGAGTTGTTTTTCACTTCTAATGTTTCCTGGTCTGTGCACTGGGAGAGCCGGGTCAGGCAGAGCCTGGAAATCTGTTTCCTCAGTGCCTATGGTGCAGAGCAAGTGCAGGGGAGCAGGAGAGGGGTTTGTTGGGGTTTCCTGGTGCTCTCAGTGAGGCTGGGATGGGGGAAACTCGGCAGGAGATGCCGACACGGACATGGAGCTGCGTCTGGGATTTCCCAGCCCGTCCCTTGGGTTCGCTTCAGTTTGCTTCAGGCCGGGTAGTGGAACGTGCAATTTTAGTTGCTCTCCACGTTTCCTGGGATGGCCAGGGCAGACCCCTAAGCTGGATCAGTGCAGGGTGCTCCTCCCGGGGAGGTCCCAGGGCCGGCTCCTTTCAGCCCAGCCCGGCACTGGCTCCGGCGGCTGATGACTCCGAACAGGGCTGACCACACGGTCCTCCCTCAGGAAACAGCAGCCCCTGTGGCATGAAGTCATCGCGTGTGGCTCAGGAGCTGCTGTAACCTCCCTGGAATGTGCCCTCAGATGTTTGTCTTTCGATCAGAACCCATCGGTTCCTGTGCTGAGATGTTTTTTGGGAAAAACCTCTTCCTCATCACACCACACTTCCAGTGGGAGGCTCAGGCGTCCAACCTGCTCCCTCCAACCCTGGGAGCACCCCAGCCCTTCCCTGGCTGTCTCCTGCCCGTGGGCTGCGTTTGTTTGTCCCTGTTATCACAGAGGAGGTGGAAACCAAATCTGCCTGGTGGCATCGGAGTTGCTTCAGAGCTGCTCCAGAGCTGCTCCAGCCTCACACGTGCCAGCTGGAGGGATGGAGGGTTGGGTGGCATTGGCTTGGATGGGCACAAGCTGATCCTCACAGCCCTTCCTGGCCCCTCGCTGGTGGAGGTTGGGAGCCAAGGCATAGGGAGAGAGGGAAAAGAGGAGCAGAAGGGCCCTGTGGGGACCCAGGGGCGCTCCCTGCGCTGCTGGCGGGAGTTTGGCAGGGAAGGGATGGATGGAGGAGCCCCATAAAACCCTGGACCCGCGAGCTTTCCCAGGAGGAATGAGGAGCAGCAGCCTCTGGAACGTCCCAAGGCAGGACAGCAGGTCCCGAGACATCCACGCCCCGGCCAGGAGCGTCCCCGCACTGCGGCGATGGATGACAGGCAATGACAGGACAGACAGTGACAGACACAATGACAGGCAATGAGAGGCAAGTTCTGCTGCAGCTCCTTCCCTGGGCTGGGCTCCCCGGTCCCAGCGGCTCCTGGCGCAGCTGATCTCCTCGCTCCCTCTAGTGGGATTGGGATGGCTGCGTGGGCTCCTGCCTGCCCACACCTGTGTCCCCGTTCCTCCTCTTGATGTCCTCCCGGAGAACCTCCCCATGGGATTTATTTTTTTTCCTGCCACAAAGACCCCAGCACCTCCCAAGCTGCCCAACCTCCTGGGGAAGGAGAAAAACATTGTCCCGATGGCGCCTGGAGATTCCGAGGTGAATCTCCTGCGGGAGCAGCGCCCCAGCCATGTCCCGTCCTTCCCACAGCCCTGCCGGGAGCTGGAAGGGCTGCTCCAGGTTAAAGCCCCGGTTTTTGTGGCTGAGGTGGGACCCTGAGGAGCGGGGACAGGGTGAGGCCATTCCCCCGGTGCCCTCGAGCTGGGATTTGGGGGGTTTACACCGTGACAGGTAGAGGAGGGACGGGAGGAGGCAGCACCTGGGGGGGTTCTGTGGGTTGGGTTTGGAAGTCCTGGAAAGGGCAGAGGGACGGAGGAGAAGGAGGAACAGAGGAGGAGGGGAGCAAGGGAGAGGAGAGGAGGGAGAGAGAAAGGAGTGGAGGGGAAGGGAAGAAGAGGGGAACGGAGAGGAGGAGAAAGGCGGGAAGAAAAGAGAAGAAGAGGAGGAGGAGGAGGAGTAGAAGAAGAGAGTAGGCGAGGAGGGGAAGGGAAGAAAGGCAGGGAGAGCAGGGAAGGGGAGGGGAGGAGAGGGGAAGAGGAGCCGGGGGCGGAGGGCAGGCCCCGCGCGGTCCCGCCCAGAGGAGCTGCCCCAGGCTGGTGGCGGAGCTGTCGCCCGGCGGCCCCGCAGATGTTCCCCGTCCCCCTCCTCCTCCCTCTCCTGCTC
>NW_005054504.1:434408-447356 GCF_000277835.1 Geospiza fortis | reverse complement strand
CATCCTCACCTACAGCTTCCGTCACCCCCTCAACGTGTCCCGGCTCTACAAGAACCGCGCCACGTTCAACGAGTCCAACCTGTCGTTGCAGTTGGTGCTGCAGCACGGGGACAGCCGCCTGTACCGCCTCAGGGCCCAGGAGGAGGCCACGGCCTGGTTCTATCTGCACGTTGTGGGTGAGTGGTGGGTACCACGGCCAGCCCTCCTCCGTGCCTGGGAGCCGGGATTGCCATGGCTTTGAGCGCTGATGCTGCCTCTGCCTCTCCCAGAACCACTGTCCCCGCCACAAATTGTGGGCAACTCCTTGGTGAAGGCAGGAGGCAACACCGAACTGGTTTGCAGTGTGGTGCACGGGATGGCAGACGCCTACTGGTGGAAGAAAAATGGGCAGCTGCTCATGGGAAGTGAGCGCATCCAGTTTGTGGAGAACAGCACGCTCTTCATCCTGCGGGTGTCCATCAGCGACAGCGGCTACTACACCTGCGTGGTGAGCAACGCCGTGAGCCAGAACGAGACCTCCTTCCTGCTCAAGGTCCACCGTGAGTGCATTCCTTCCCCTGCCCGGGGAAAAAACGGGGACAGCCCCAGAAAAGGGATTCTCTCTCCCTGCCTGTGCTGAGCAGGCAGGTTTGCTGGGAGGCTGTGGGTGGGTTAAATTCAGGTTAAATTTGCTCTGGTGCAGAGGCTCTGTGTTGTCCCCTTTGCAGACTCTACCAACGTGGTGCTGCCTGTGGTCATGACCTGTGTCATCATCGGCTTGATTGCAGGTGGGTGCTGGGGTGGGCAGGTGGGTGCTGAGGTGACTCTGCCCAGTTTCTGGCTGGTGGGTGCTGTGGCCACCAGAGGTGGGTGAAAGGGTCCCACGTGGCACATCCCTGCCAGGACCTGGCTCTCCCACCCTGGCATCCCGTGGGCAGGGGCTGGGTTTTGTCACAGCTGCTGTTTCCAGCAGGGTGTCCCCAGTCCAAGGAGGTCATGCTGAGCCATTGATGATGATGGTGGTGGGGCTCTGAGCAGCCTGGGCTAGTGGAAGTTCTTCCTGCCCATGGCAGGGGTTGGAACTGGATGGGCTTTGAAGGTCCCTCCAACCCAAACAGTTCTGGGATTTTCTGATGCTGCTGCTTTATCCCCAGGTGTCTTTGTCTGGTACCAGAGAAGGGAGAAGGAAAACTCATGTGACAACTGTTGGTAAGATGCCTTCAGCCCCCTCTTGGGGTGGCCCCCTTGCTCCAGCCAAAATTTTCTCTCTACCAGCCCAAACTTATCCTTGGCTGGATCCAAGTGAGCTGGAGAAGTAGGCGAGCTCAGGGCGCTATTCCAGCCTCTCTAGTAAGAGGCTGCTCTCCCACCCTGGAGGCTCAAAGGGTTTGCTGTCCCCTGTATTTAATCCCCACTCTGGAAATATTCCTGATTCCTCCACCCAGAGCCTGACACTCCTGGTTACCTTAGCTCTGAATAATGGGTGGGCTTTTGAATACTCCGGAGGTTTCTGGGAAGTGAGTGATTCTCAAGATTTTCTCAGAAATCACTCCCTCTCTGTGACCACAAACACACTCAGGCTGTTCACTGGAGCTTCCTGGAGGGTGAGGGTAAGGATGGAGAGGATAAGGATGGAAAACCCATCCCATGAGGCGGTGGGTTACGAACAAGGAGCTCTCAGGTGTCTTGTGCTGCCAGAACCCAGGGAACTCCAGACAGATAAATTGGCCAGGGTGGCTCCTGGAATCTGGAGTAGGACAGAAGTCCAGACCTCCTGGTGCTGCCACTGCCACTGTGGGACGCTGAGCTGGCTGAGGCCCTGCAGGGGTCCAGGTGCCCAGGACATGGCTCACTTGAGGCCCTCTCTCCTTGCAGGTAGAGCTGGGTCAGCCCTGCTGTTGCCCTTCCCTGGTGACCCTGCTGATGGGTGCTGCTGGGAGTGCCAGGTATCCCAGCCCATTCCAGCCTCTCCTGGGCTCACTCGTGAAATGTTCAAGCTGCCAGAACCTGCAAATATTTTCTTGGAAAACACTGGTTTGGCCTATTTCTATGTTGTCCTGATCTTCCTGTTGTGCATCCCTGGGGAGAGGGATGTACTTGCTCCCTCCCTCCATCCTTCCTGGCTTCCTCCAGAGGCCTCGATGGGCTCTTGGCTCTGGAAAGAGCCACTGTCCCCGCTGGGCAAATCCACAGTCCTGGGGCTGCTGGGAGGTGCCACAGTGCCAGCCCTGCCTCCCCGGGGCCTCCCGGTGTCCTGCTGTGCCAGGGATTTGCCAGGGGGCTCAGGGGCTGAGGCTCTGGGCATCCTGCTCCGTGTGACCCTTGGAGGGAGGAGAAAGGGCAGGATTGTGCTGGGTGTGCAGCTGGAGGGAGCAGAGGCAGCGGGATCTGGCAGGGAATGGGGGAGCAGCAAAGGAGTTCAGCTCCTGAAAGCAGATCCCAAGGAAATCCCTGCAGCTGGCTGAGGTGGGGATGCTCCTGAGCCCATCTCTTCCAGCCCTGGGCTCTGCAGGACCTGGGGATATCCCTGGGGACATCCTCTCCTCTTCCCAGTGCCAGTGCTGGTGCCAGCTTGTCCTTCCCATTTGCTGCTCCTGTGGGTGACATCAGCCTTGGCCTGGCTAGATGCAGGGAGCCTGCTGCTGTCCCCTGCTGTCCTGTCCCTCCCCGTGCTGCCACTGCAGGGCTCTCCTGGGCTTTGCTGTGGAGGGGATGTTACTCCTTCAGCTGAGCCTGGAGGCAGAGCAGGCATCCCCAGCCTAGAGAGACCTGATGCTTTCCCAGGTGCTGGACCCCACTGTTGGTCACCCTGGGACATTTGCACCTCCTTTTAATCTGAGGGGGAAATCCCAGGTCCAGGGCCCTCCCTGAGCCAGTCCCCAGCACCTCTGGAGCAGGCTGGGGACCTGTCAAAAGCAAACTGGAAGATTCTGGGAGAGATCACTGGGAGATCAGGGGCTGTTAGCAAGGGGCCATCTCAGCCTTGGGTTTTGTGGAGCCTTTAAAGGAAGCAGAGGAGTTTGGGTGGAATAAATGAGATTCCAGCCCTGTTGGAAGCTGCAGGGCAGATTGTCATGTTCTCTGTTGCACTTGAGGGTGTAAAACGTAGCCACACGTTTTACAAGAAATACTTCTCTAAATGTTTTGGGGAGTTGTCTGTGAATGGTTTTGGAGACTTTGTGTTTTGTTGATGTCTGTTGCTGCTAATAAAGAGTGTGTGTTATCCCAGAGGGTATTGCTGTGATGTTTGGGGTGGGAAATGCCCCCTTGGGGTAGCTGGAGCCTGGGGTAGCAGTGGGGTAGGAATCGGCCCCTGGTGGGACGTGGCTGGTGGCAGACCTGGGAATGCTGGATTTGTCCCGGTGTCCGGCTCTGGGAGATGATCCCTCCCTCTTGAGGACATCATTTTCTCCCCTCGTGGGGTTCCTGCATCCCCATCCCCTCCCTCACCTGCTCCTGTGGCAATGACAGCCTGAGGGACTCAGCTGGGGTTAAGAACAGCCCAACAACTCTGCTCCAAATCTGGGTGAGGGTATTTTTAACCTGGCCCCGTTCCCTGAGTCATGGGAGCCTGGCAGCTGCCCTGGCAGTGCCTGGGGAGGAGCTGCCTTGAAGGAGCTGGGTCAGGGCTGCCCCAGGGGGGCTTTCCAGGGAGGTTTGGGGTTCATCTGGGGGCCTTTGGGTGCAGGGCTGTGCTCAGAGCTGTTTGTGGTTGGGAAAGGCTCCCTTGGGCTGCAGGAAAGAGCTCAGTGCATTGTGACAGCCGGGACAAACAGCCCCTGGCACAGGCTGAGTACGATTTACGGGGTAAATAAATCCCAGAGAGTGTCAGACGCCTTGGGATGGACCTGAGGAAGAGCTGTTGACAGCATCCACCTCCTCCCACCCTGGTTTTTGTGCCTCATGTCCTTCCTCCGCCTTTACTACTGGTAAAGCCAGAATCTATTTCAGGTTACTACAGGGTTACTCCCAGAAAAGTATTTCATGCTACTCCCAGGTATATCTTACACAAATAGCTCTAAATTGTTGTAAACATTAAATAAAGATAAACCAGTGAGAGACTCCTGCAGCTGCTGCTAAAGGGGCTTCTCTACTTCAGGCTTTGGTTTTCTGCAGAAAGAAAGGGGGAAATATGCATTTCATCTCCCCTGGGTCTGATTTATTATTAAAAAAGGCAGAATCAGGTTAATTTCGTGGACATTTATTATGAAGATGACGGAGGAACCAAAACTGAGACTCCTGAACGCACTAAACCTGGGGGAAGGCTTGGGCTGGCTTAGCGAAGTGAGAGACACCCACATGGATCTCAGCAGGGAATGGTGTCCTTGGTGCCTGGCTGAGACATTTCGAAGGACCTGGAAGGAAGAGGAGGAGGGGCATGTTGAGCATCAAAATTGTTCCCTGGCAGGGTGGGCAGGCCTGGCACAGGGTGCCCAGAGCAGCTGGGGCTGCCCCTGGATCCCTGGCAGTGCCCAAGGCCAGGCTGGACAGGGCTTGGAGCATCCTGGGACAGTGGAAGTTGTCCCTGCCCATGGCAGGCGTGGCACTGGATAATCTTAGAATTCCCTTTCCACCTACACCATTCTGTTAATCCATGAATCCAGGAGGAATGAAGTCTTAAAACCTTCAGGTTGAGGCCATAAAGGGGAGTTTTGAGTGGGCTCTCAAGTGCTTTGCTGGATGGGGACCCCACCAGAGCCTCCCCCTGAACCCAGCAAGAACCTAGGGGCTAGAGGGCAGTGCTGGGCTGGATCTTCCTTGGGCTCTGGGCCTTAAACACAGGATAGTTTCCATATCCCGCTTCTTTTGCTTCAAGATGTGCAAATTCATGTGGGAAATAGGAATTTATGTGAAAAATAGGAACAAAGGACCTACCTGGCTTTGTCCATCCAACAGACATCACAGTCCTTGCTCCAGCCCTGCGTCGTTTGATGCGCAAAAGACAAATCTGTCCCCAGATCAGGAGAAGGTGTGAGAGGCACCAAGGATGGGGTGTTGTGTTTGGGATACAGTCCCTGGGGGTTGTTTGGGATGCAGTCCCTGGGGTGTTGTGTTTGGGATACAGTCCCTGGGATACTGTGTTTGGGATACAGTCCTGGGGTGTTGTATTTGGGATACAGTCCCTGGGGTGTTGTATTTGGGATACAGTCCCTGGGATGCTGTATTTGGGATACAGTCCCTGGGATGCTGTATTTGGGGTACAGTCCCTGGGGCTTCCCAGGGGAGGGAAACAGCGGGAACCATTAAACACGGAGGCTTCACAAAAGTTGAATATCCCACTTTTAAACAATTCCTATGGCTGCTGGGTGGCGTGGGGACCCCGAGGCGTTGGGAAGGGCTGGAGGGGGAAGGAGGAGCAGACTTACAGCAGAGGCCAATGGCGAGGAGCGGGAGGGCTGTCACGGCCGCTGCGGTGCACACCAGGATGGTCACGTCCATGAACTCCGTGCATCCTTCTTCTGCCGCCGGAGAGAACAGCAGGGGCAGGGAAAGGAGGAAGGCAGGTTGCCACCATGAAAGCACAAACACATAAAAGATAGAAAATAAAATAAGTGGACGATGTTGAAACCGGATTTTGCTCCCGCCAAGATTTCACTTCCCCGAATCTCCTGGTTTGTTGGGTTTGTTTTTGGAGGTCCAACAGCTGAATTGAAGGGATGTGGGGATTTCACGAGCTGTGTTCTTGGAGGATCTCTGCTCACCGTGGCGGTGGTAGATACTTTTGATGAGGAAGGTGCTGCTCAGCACCACGGCCACCACGGCCCCTGGCGCGGAGTAGCCCATGGTGCGCTGTGCTGCAGAGGTGCACAGGAAAGAGAGATGTGGGTCAGTGCTCAGAGGTGTGGGTGCAGGGCTGGCCTCACCCAGGCACCGGCAAGGGATCCACCAGCCTGAGTCAGCACAGGAGTTCTCATTTTAAAATGTTAGGGATGATGTTTTGGACAGAATAACCTCCCTGTGGACCAGTTTGGTGCATCCTTGGTGGGACCGCTCACCCTTTTTGCTCTTCAGATGGCTGAAATGTGTAGGCTGGAAAATCACGGTGGTGGCACCCAGAAAGTTCACCACACTGAGGTAGCTCAGGGTGATCTCAGGCAGTATGACAGCCAAAGAAGGGCCTGAAAGACAACGGGACAAGGCGGAGACCCCAATGTTCCATTGCCCACCCCCTTCAACACATGGGCATTATATTGCTTCCCCATCCTCCTCTGACTTCCAGACTTTCCTTGCAGCCTCTCCATTCTCTCATCATTTTACTGCCCTGCTGGGACTCATCCTGGGAAAGGGCTCTGGGAAAAGGGGAATAACTGTATTAATTGTCCCGGGGGTGTGTGTAATGCACGTGGTGGTCCAGGCTCCCCCAGACCTGGAGATCACACATGGAGATCACAAATGGAGAGCACACATGGATCATGTGTTGCTCTGGACAGGTCTGTCCCCCACATTCCATGGCATGACTCCCCTGTTCCTCACTGCCTTCCTCTCTGGGCCCCACTGGACTCTGCATCTCCCATGGGGTCTGTCCCCCCTCCCTCCAAACCTCCCCACAGCCCCCTCTGACCTTCCTCCCACATCCAGAGGACGCCAGCGGTGCCATCCAGGATGCAGGCGATGCACACCAGCCCGCAGGTGTAGGAGCTGAGCCACCTCCAGAGCTCCCCCCCTAAAAACCCAGAGCAGAGGGGGATGACTGCTGTGAGCCCTGGGAATCCCGTGTGAGCATCACCCCTTCCTCATGGTGGGCTGCAGCCCATCCCCACCCAGATGCTGTAGGATATCCCAGGATCTGGGGGTTCCCAGAGCAAAGCTCTTTGCTCTCCCCCACCAGACAAGGGAAATGGGGTCCCACTCCCCCCAGCTCACTTATCCTGAGCTTTTCAGACTGGCAGACAGGAATAATTAATCCCCACGCTGAGACAACAGCGAAGACCACAGCGATCACTGCAATCCTCAGGGTGTGCTTCAAGCGACGGGAGAGACCTGGAAAAGAGCAACCCCGAGGGGCAGGAGATGGGACATCAGCAGGACCAGCCCCCTGGTTGGCTCTGGTGGCCACAGGGGTCCTCCATTCCATTTATTTGATTTCATTTATTTGCCAGCTGGTGGCCAAATACACTCCATGCAATGTCCAGCCTGGGGTGGGTGCTGCCCACAGGCTTCCTGGCCACCCTCCTGCCCGTGTCCTGCTCAGCATCACCTTGGCCAAGGGCCATCGTTTTGGACCTTCCCCAAGAGGGAACGACCAGTCTCCTGCAAGGACTGTGCCTTGGTGGGATCAGAGGCTGGGAATTGCTGCTGATCATCCCAAGATGGGCAGGTCCTGGCAGCAGCATGTGGACACCGCCTCCTGGGGAGGGCGGCCACACCGCGGGAATGGAGTCTGAGGGACTGGATGGAACCTCTGAGACATCCCCAGGGAAGGGTGGAGGGCAGGAGGAGCAGAGGGTGGTGAGACCTTCAATGGTGACCTCCAGGGAGGTTTCTTGCCAGCTGATCCTGTTGCTGGCATTGCAGGAATAGGAGCCGCAGTCCGACTTCTTGGCTGGCCTCAGGTACAGAACACTGTGGCTGCTGGACAGCTGGGAAACTCTGTCTGGGAGAAGGGGCTGCCCATCCTTCTTCCAGGTGATGGTGTCCACTCTGCCGTCTGCCACCTCACAGATAACCTGGCCAGTGGCCCGAGCCAGGAGACTGCTGGTCCGGAGCTGAGGGCGGGACACAGGCTCTGGAAAGGGAACAGAGACCCCAGCACTTCTCTCAGACATAGAATCACAAAATAATTTGGGTGGGAAGGGACCTTAAAGCTCATCCCATTCCACCCCTGCCATGGCAGGGACACCTTCCACTATCCCAGGATGCTCCAAGCCTTGTCCATCCCGGCCTTGGGCACTTCCAGGGATCCAGGGGCAGCCACAGCTGCTCTGGGGATCTGTGCCAGTGAATGTGACCCGGAGCATCCCTGGTGGGCCCTTGGGCTGCAATTGCCACCACAGCATCGGCCACAGCATGGTCACAGGTGCCTTTCCCTTGGGAAGGCCGTTCTGCTGCTGTGCTTTCCAGGACTGGTTTTTTTTCCCAGTTGAATCACTGCTTTAATGGATGTGGGCACTTTGTAAGTATGGAGCACTTTGAAATGCATCAGAAAATGAGAAAATAGCAGAGAAGGCAGCAGATCCCACTCGGATTGTGTGTGGTTGGAAGGAGAGGTGGGTGGTGAAGGGCTGTGGTGGCATTATGGCCATGGCGTGGTTGGTGAGATAAGCCAGAGCAAATGAAGGGAATTGCTGGCAGCAGTGCTGAGGAGGGACTTGTGGGCTGTCTCAAGTGCCTCTTCTCTCTGTGGTGGCAGCTGGCGCCTGCAGAGGGCAAACAGGACAGCCTGGCCTTGAGGGGTGGTGGCTTCTCCAGAAACCTCAGCTCCATTGGCTCTGCCAGGTGTCCCCTGGCAAAGTGCTGGGGGAGGGATCCTGCAGGTGGCAGAGTCACAGCAACCCACCAGTCCGTCTGTTATCCCTCTGCTTCCTCCACCACCCCCCAGTTCCTCCATCCTCACACCTGTCCCTGCATCAGCCCCATCACCCTTCCAGTCCCTCCATCATCCTACCAGTCACTCTGCCATCCCTTTATCCTCCCACCAGTCTCTCCATCCCTGCATTGAAGTGTGGGAAACAAGGGATGGAATTGCCCTTCCAGGATGGAGCTTGTCCCTCTGTCCCAGCCAGGCCCTTGGAAGGTCTCACTGGGCAGCACAACCAGATTTGTTCCCCTAGGACAGGTTGGGAACCTCTTTCCAAGATCTCTTGCTGCTGTCTCCACACATGACAGGCGCAAACAAGCTCAGGACAGGCCCGTCAGCCTTTGCTCAAATCCCCTCTCCAACCCCTTTGCCCTGGCTCTTGGTCCATGGACAGACAGATTCTGCTTGGATCCATCGCCCCGCTCCTCCCTCCCACACCCGCCACTCACGGAGCACTTCCAGCTGGATTTCCTGGCTCTTCCCATCTCCTGTGTTGACAGTCACTCTGTAGGTGCCACTGTCACTTTCCTGGGCATCCTGCAGCAGCAGAGATCCATTGGATGGATGGAAAATGGCTCGTCCTGCGTAGGGGGCGTGGATGGCTGAGGCGTGGGCCCCCCCCCGGTGCTGCACGATGGGCTGGGGGCCAGTGCCATTGAGGAATTCCCAGCACATGGAATTGCTGTGGGTGGTGTTGTCTGGCCCAGGGAGCAGCACCGAGGATCCCACAGCAGTGGCTCTGTGGACAGCTCCCAGAGCTGGAGGGAACGACACCAGCAGCCCTGGAGGGAAGAGAGGGGCTGGGAACAACTGCTCTGGGGAAAAGTGTCTCTGCCCATGGCAGAGGAGGGGAATGAGCCTCTCCGACCTGAGTTGTTGTTGTACTGACCTAATTTTCACGTCTCATTCCCAATTCAGAGAACCCTGAAAGGTTTGGGTTGGAAGGGAGCTCCAAGCCCTTCTCATTCCAGCTCTGCCATCTGCAGGGACATCTTCCACTAGACCAGGCTGCTCCAAGCCCTGTTCAGCCTGCCTTTGAACACTTCCAGGAATGGGACAGCCACAAAATTCCTGGTCTTGTTTGGGGCTGAAGGTATCCATGTGCCCTGCACAGTGCAGGATTTCTGCCCAAAATTTCTGGGCTTGTCACAACTTGGGCTCTGAAAGGTGCTCAAGGACTTAGGGAGGAGCTGCTGTGGGAAGGTCACAGCTGCCAGACCCCCATCCCCAGTACAGAGGATTCCAGGAGAGAGGAGAGGCAGGGGAGGCTCCCCAGCCCCTGTGGCTCCAGAGCTGGGCAGAGGCCAGGGATCCTCAGAGGCTGTGTTTGCTCTCGGCCCTGTCTCAGCCTGCCCTGATAAGCACCTGTTCACCTGCATTCCCCCTGCACCTGCCAGGCAAACTGCCCTGGAAACTCCTGCTGCTCCCACTGCGGATGGTGCAGCGCAGGTGGGAGGGAAAAGAAGTGTGACAATCCAGGTACAGTCAAGTTCATCAGGTGATTTTAATTTCTCACTCTTATAACCTTGAAAGGCAGCTGTTTGCATGCCCTCCTGCCCCCCCAAACTGTAGATGTGGAGGAAGAAAATACAATTTAATGATTAAAAATTCTTATTCTCTGAAAAATTTCCTTTTTCTGCAGAGAAAACACTATTTACAGAGAACAGAACAATGAGCTGAAGGAAAGAGGAAAACACTCCATCTTTTGCAGCTGCAATGGCCAAAACTCATCCTACAGACGCTGAGAGCTCACTGACATCATCCCAAAATCAAGCTGTAGGGTAATGGGCTTCCTTTCTATTTTAGATGTCCTGAAAATCTTTGTGCATTTGGATCTAGCACAGGTTGCCCAGAGCAGGTGTGGCTGCCCCATTCCTGGAAGTGTTCAAGGCCAAGCTGGATGGGGCTTGGAGCAACCTGGGGATGGAATGGGAGGAACTTCAAGGTTCTTTTCAACCCAAACCCTCCTGTTATTCCATGGCTTGTGTTTCAAAGCAGCCAGTGACTACTTAAAGGAGCACAGTGAAAATGCTCATACGAGTTTAACAGAAATAAAATTTGTGGTTTTAAAAAATCACATATTTTTACATATCTATTTTTAACACAAACACAGATATTAATATATATATACTGATATTTATATACTGATATTTATGTGTGAGTACATCTGTCAGCCCCACTATAAATCTGGCTGCAGCAGACTTTTATCCCCGGAGCTGTGCGTGACTCTTCCACCACCTCTCTCCTTGGGCAAACACGCCTTTGCCTTCCAGGTTAAACATTTTACCCACCTAAAACGCCCGGCCCGGAGCCCCCCACGCTCGGCTCCAAAGGGCTGTGGAAGAGGCGAGGAGCCCAGCCCAGCGCAGCCCGGGCTCTCCTTACCTGCGAGGAGCACCGCGGTGGTGCCCAGCAGCTCCGCGGGACGGCACAGCAGCATCTGCCCAGGGAAATCAGCCCCGGAGAGCCCCGATTTCAGAAATCCCCTCACAATTCCGGCTGTGCTGAGAGCAGCAGCTGAGGCGGTACGGTGGGTTTGCAGCCCGGGATGGATTCCCGCCGCCCCTGTCCCCGCTCCTGCCCCCGCTCCCCCGGGACAAGGAGCTGCCCGCGGTCGGCACCGCGCTGCATCCATCGGCGGCTCCCGGCTCTGCCGGCACGGGCAGGGGGTCCCACAGGAATGGAAATTACAGGGGCCAGCCCAGGTCATTTTCATCCCTATCCCGTTCCCAGAGCCTGCAGCAGAGCTGGAGCTCGCCCCCAGCCCGGTTCTGAGGGGAGCAGGCCTTCGGTCTGGCTCTAAAACACCTGTGAGCAGCTTTTCCCTCCACCCTTTGAGGTGTGCTGGGATCATCTACATCCCACAGGCTTTCTGCAAAGGGAATTTCAGTTTACAGGAGGGATACTCCTGGTATCAGGACCCAGGGACCTCATTTTGTTACATCTATATCAAAATATTGGAATCCCAGACCAGTTTGGGTTGGGAAGGACCTTAAAATCCACCTTGTTCTACCCTCCAGCCACGGGAAGAGATCCCTTCTACCGGACCAGGCTGCTCCAAGCCCCAAATGAGGAGGGAAGCTAAAAATGGAAACACTTTTCAGCTGGGCTGGAAGCAGCTTCCCCCGGTTTTATTCGAGTCTTGTGAGGGACAGGAGGCTCTGGTGGCACCAGAGGGGGACCAAGGGGGATGCACTGAAAGCTGCACCTGCCCAGTCCTGAGAGCTGGGAGTGAGCAGAGGGCTCTGCAGTGCACCGGGGGGAAATGGGAAGCTCTGGGAGATACTGGAGGGAAATTCATGTGGCCAGCAGGTGAATGGGGAGGGTTTGGTTTCACTGCAGGGCTGAGGACTCTGGGGAGCCCCAAAGGATGGAGGAGGGGCTGAACTGCAGAGCCAAGAGGAAAGGGAGCGGTTCCAAAGGAGCAACTGGGGTCTCTGTGGGACAAGCCAGCAAACAGGGATGGGAGTGGAGCCAGCTGCAGCCAGCTCGGGGTGCGGGACGGACACACTGGGGCACGGGGCGAGGGACAGACGGCCCCAGCGGCAAAGGGGACCCAGCCGGGGCCCTGGAATGTGCGGATGGGAACGGAGGATCCCGGGATACCCGGCAGCAACACCCTCCAGCCTCTCTCCGGGTTCCCTCCGCGGCGCTGGCCTCACCCGCCTTCAGACCAGCACCCGCAGGTCCCCCAGATCGAGATCTCCAATTCTCTCACATCATCCCCGCCCTCTGATCCACCCTTTGGTACGGCGGGCACTACATCCCGCAGCTCCTAAAAAACGTTCACAGCCACAGAGGCTCTGAACAGCAATTCCCGGGCTTCTCCAGAGGGATGGAGGGAGAGCAGCAGCACGAACTGCAGCGGCACCGCCGCGGGCCCCGAGCCCGCCCGGGATGGGACTCGTGGCTTTTTGAAACACGAATTTCTGGCATCTTGTGCCATCGTGCGGCCGGTGAAAGGCCCGTGCAGCGGCACGGGGCGCGGGGATGCGGGAGGGGGTGCGGGATGC
This sequence comes from Geospiza fortis, assembly GCF_000277835.1. Classification (NCBI taxonomy): domain Eukaryota; kingdom Metazoa; phylum Chordata; class Aves; order Passeriformes; family Thraupidae; genus Geospiza; species Geospiza fortis. Next base: position 434,846 of record NW_005054504.1, on the reverse strand, counting down.
CGGGGCTGCCTCAGCCCAGCCCGAGGGTCCCGCTCGCTGTCCCCGCCGCTGGAGGAGGGTGACTTCCAGCAGGGAAAGCTCAGACACTGCGAGCAGAACCTTTTGTTCTTTCCTTGGCGGTGGAAGGGAGCGGCTTTGTCCCCTTCCAGAACTGGAGGTGGAAGAGGAGAGATTCTCTTTCTTTTGCTGGGCTCACTCCACAGTCTCCCCACTGCCGCCACCTGGCCACGCCACTGCCACCTCTCACCTTTGTCCCAGGGGCCTGGTGACACTTTTTGATGGCAAATACCCTTTCTGTGGGCAAACCATTCTCATTTTATACAATCTTTTATTAATATCATTGTGATTATTGCGATTTCTTCAGTAAATTGTGACTCCAACTCAGAACTTACAGTGTTTTTCTTCCACTATGGAAAGGGGTTGGCTGGAGGGGGCTTA
>NW_005054504.1:423946-434384 GCF_000277835.1 Geospiza fortis | reverse complement strand
GGTTCTACCAGGATCCAAGGCTGCCATTGGAGCTTTCCCTGGCAGAGGGCAGCTCCCCTGGCAGCACCTGCCCAGCCTGGGCTTGGAAATCCCTTTGATCCCTGCAGACTCCCAGGGGCTCACTGGGGTGGGAAGCACTGGGGAGGGAGCATCAGGGAGCTCAGCCCACAGCAAGAGCAGATTTCAGCACTGTCTTGGCACCACAATCTCTACACTCCGTGTTTGGATTAAACAAGAGCAGCAGTTCAGCACCTGTGCACCTGCACTGCCCCTGCCCTGAGGACACAGAGCACCTCACACAGCACAGCCAGGGGTGAAGGGGCCCAGCCCTGACTAAGGTCTGCTCAGAGCACAGGGAACACCCCAAAAGATATGGCAGAATGAAGAATGTCCAACAGCAGGATTTGCTTTTGTTCCTTACCCTGTGGCACTTCAGCATGCCAGATCCCAGCTCCCAGGAGCTGAAAGGCACCTCTGAGTTACATTCAGAGAAGGAGAATTTTGGGAAAAAATTACCCAAAGAGTGAGTTTCATGCACTAGAGAGTATGATGATGACCTAACACCAATTCCTTAAGAAAGGACGGAAGAGGAGGCACGGTGGGAAGTTTGTCAGAAATCCTGGAGCTGCAGAGTGTTGCCCTCAACACAAGTGCAGTGTAACAGGCAGAGGGAACAGCAGCATGGCAGTCCTGGAAGTCAAGGAAAAGTGGGAATTCCATCCCTCATCTAACATCGGCATCTCTGCTTCACACCCTGCGCATCTTGGTGCTTCCCTTTTCCTCCTCTAACCTAAACCTTCTCAGAAATGCTCAAAGTACACCAGGATCTCTCCAGGTCCTCTCTCAGGCAGCTTGGCTCCTTGATCAGTGATAAGAGACAAGATCCCAGAGATTTCCATTCTGCTCTGCTAAAAGTCCCATAAAACTGGCAGCTGGAAAAAAAGGCCAAACAGGGAATCCTGAAGGCACTTGCTTGGAGGAGCACTTAGTGTGGTGGGATTAACCACAACTGAGCCACCCTGGCTGGGAGGACCAGGCTGGGAGCACGGACAGCAAGAGCTGCCTGTGCTCAAAGGCAGAGTGTAGTCCCAAAAAATGGTACCACAACCTTTGGTTTCCACCTGCCCCCTCGCCTGAGCAGGCCCTGGGGGCTGCTTGGAGAGGGTGGAGGTGCCTGAGGTATTGCAGTGTCTTTGTGGTGGTGAGGCACCGGCACAGAGGGCCCGGAGCACCTGGGAAGGCACCAGCCCAGCTGGCCTGGTGTGGATGGGGCTGGGGGCTCCTGCCTCTCCCAGGGCTGGCACTGAGGGGCTGCTGGCCTCTCCAAAAGTGTGACTGGGAGGGTCCTGCCTCTCCCAGAGGTGGGGCTGGGGGCTGCCTGGCTCTCTGGAGGGTGGGCTAGGCCTGCAGCCCCAGCAGGCGGGCAGTGTTCAGCACGTCGTCCTGCGTCAGGTAACACCCACAGAGCTGCCGGTACCCGGTGAACGCCTCCCGGCCGTGCAGGACACGCCAGTTATCCACAAACAGGACCTGCAGGAAAGGAAAAGGTCATCAGGAGGACAGCAACCACAGCAGGCAGGGTCAGGAGCCTCTGGCAGGGCAGGTCCTGGGGATCCCTGGACACTGGAAGAGCAGGTAAGGGTGTACCACAGTGGGCAGGAGCCTCCTGTTCCACACTGGCACAGGTGAGGCCACAGCCAGCTGTTCCACAGGATCCAGCACAGCTCTTTCACCAGCTCTTTATGGAGCCAACCTAGAAACACACTTTGGGGTTTCTTTGCCCTTCTACTGGAGAGGAAATAGTTCATCAGCAACAGTGGCCAACTTATCACTGAATCCCAGAATGCTTGGGTTGGAAGGAACCTCAAAGCCCATCTTGTTCCACCCTCTGCCATGGGCAGGGACACCTTCCACCATCCTAGGTTGGTCTAAGCCCTCTGGAACCTGGATTTGAACACTTCCAGGGATGGGGTAGCCCCAACCACCTGCCTCTGTGGTGTCACTTACCCATGTAAGGGCTCAAACATAATCTCAGAACTGTAATTTCTTCTGGAAGAAGTGAAAGCCTGAACATTAAGTGTTCTGGCCTCTCTGCTCCTGAGGATTCTCATTTCAGTGGCTGGAAACTAGGACTAACTTTCCTCTGAGGCAAAGCTTGAACTAAACATCTCTGCCTCACCTGGGAGCTAATACTGCTTTAGGACAGCAGAAAAAACACACAGAAGCCACTACTGTTAACACTGGAGCACCCAGAACGGGGAAAACTGCTGGATATGGCAGTGCCCAGAAACCAGCACACCCACGGAGCATCCTGCCCTTCTCCCTGTGCCAAACCCACGGGATTCAGCTCCCAGTCCCACCCTGGACCAGTGCTAGAGTGCAGCACTAGAGGATACAGCTCCAGGTCCCACCTTGCCTGGCTTGAGCTTGACCCAGAGCTCGTTGTCGGGCCGGCGCAGCTCGGCGGTGAGGGCGCGGTGCGCGTGGTACCAGCGGCGCACCACGTCATGGGGCACCGTGTTGATCACGGCACGGTCGTAGTTGTTGTACCTGCAGGGAGAGGAGAGACAAGAGATTGCCCAACACGGCTCCAGGTGCTTCCAAGAGAGCCTCAGGAGCCTGTGGGATTAGTGGGTATTTAAGGGAGGCTGCAGAGGTGACCAGAGAGGTTGTGCTGCCAGCACAGAGCTTTGGGAACACAGCACTGAGGGTGAGAGAAGTTTACTATCAAGTGTACACCTGTTCTTCCTGGTTTTCCATGGAAGGACATGGCAAGACTGAGAGCTGCTTAGAATAAAAGTGCAAAGCAGTGCTGGACAACCTCTAGAACTGAGGCAAGGTGAGTTTCAAAAATCAGCCCAAAATCCCTTTGGAAGGGATCACTCTGCACTCTCCCTGTTCCCTGTGTGCCAGGAAAGTTTCTAGAGGCTTCTCCAGAGAAGGGCTGAATTTTTCTGCATCTCACATAGAATGAGATGAGAGCTTGGAGCTGAAGGGAGAATACCAGGAGTAAAAAATCAAAGTTCAGCACCGACACCTGTCTGCAACAGTGGTGCTGACGTTTCCTCTAAAGCGGGAGGAACACAGGGTGTCCTTTGGTTTCATCCCTGCTCAAAGATACACTGGTTTTCAGCCCATGGAACGTGCTAGAAAACCACCACAACGCCCTCTCCTCCCCAGAGGCCTCCTGGCCATTACCTGATGAGGTAAAGCTCGTTGTTCCAGGGGTAGACGTTGAGCACCGGCCCCACTCCGATCATGTGGTTGTGGCAGCCGCCCACGTTCTCCACGTACTCGTGTTTGAGGGGCACCTTGGCCAGCAGCTCGAAGTGCTCTGGGGCCTGGCGCAGCACCCGCTCGGCCGCGTGGAACCCGTCCACCAGCAGCGTCCGCCCTCCCGTGCCCTCGTGCTTCAGGCAGTGGAACACCTGGATGCTGCACAGAGACAGAATCCGAGAGCAATGACCTTGGCTGCCTATGCCCTGGGCACAAAGTGCTCCCCGAGGACACAGCCAGGTGTGGATGGATGCACCACCCGTCCCTGCTGCTTCTCCAGACCCAATCCCACATGTTTTGCTGGGTGAGGAGGCAGCAAACTGCCCGTGCTGCATCCCAAACATGAGTCTGGGGACTTCAGAAGCTGCAGGATGAAGGCTGTGTCACCCAAAATCCAAACCCAAAGAGGCTGTGGCTGCTCCATTCCTGGAAGCGTCCAAGGACAGGCTGGATGGGGCTTTGAGCAGCCTGGGATAGTGGAAGGTGTCCCTGCAGCAGCACGTACCCACAGGGCTCCTGGAAGTAGGTGGTGTCCGTGTGCCGGTCCAGGGCCAGCTTGGTGTAGGCTGTGTCTCCCCGGGAGAAGTCAGAGGTGAAGTACCACATCCTGCCATAAATGGTCTCCCTGGAAAAGAGACGGGCAGTTATCATCGGTCAGTGTCTGGGTAAGGCACATCCTCCCCTACATTTGAGTTATTCCCCTCTGTCCCATGCACAGAGTCATTAAAGCAGAACAACTTCACAAAATTCAGATTGTCAGGGATGGTGCTTCTAATCCCTCTTCTGGTGTTTAGCTCCTCTCTTTCCTCCCCAAAAGACTGGTGATGACGAGTCTTCCCCTCCACAACCACTGATGTTTCCATACCAACCATAATCCCCAGTCATGGAAGTGACACAAGGAGGTGCCTATGTGCAGCCAGCCCTTACTTGTATCCACACAGGTTGCCCAATAATCGCATTTTTTCTTCCCAGTATCCTGTTTTCACTACCTCCCCCCTCCAACACACACAGGAGGGAAGGAACACCAGGCAAGGCCAAACAGCACTCAGGGGCTACAGGGGGAGGGTGCCTGGAGACAAAAGCTGGCTGGGTATTCCCTGAAGCCCCTTGTTTCCATTTGGAGTGACTGTTCATTAACAGGAATCCCTCCTTTTCCAACAACCCCATGCAAATCAAACTGTTTCTACAGCTTGGATAAAGCCCTGAGCCCAGCTCCTGGCATACCATGCTGGCAGTGCTTTACACAAACCCAGCACCAACACCTCTCACTGTTTTTCTCCAGCCAGAGCTCCAGCTGGTCTTTGATCTCCCTGGCTCCCAGGGCCAGGCTGCCCTCACGACCCCTCAAGTCATAACAGGAAATGTCTCTCCTTGCAAAGCCCTGCTCTTCCCAGCCAGTCACTTCCTTCAGTCCCTCCTCTCTGCACAGTCCCACTGTCACAAAAGTCATGGGATGCTCTAGGGGCAGCTCAATGACTGAGTGATTTACAGCTCTTCCATAAAGGAGGATGGATCCCACAGTAGGATCCTCCATCCCAGGTCCAGGGGAGCAGCCAGAGCATTTGTCTGCAAACCAGGCCATGCCACACAAAACACAGGACAAGGAGGCAGCAGCTTTCCAAACAGAAAGAAAACAAGTTTATCCTTCCCAGGATAGCCCAGATACCTGATTATGCTGATCCTCTTTGCCAAGATTTCTGTGTCTTCTTTGGTGGGAGTGACATTCTCCACAAAAGCAATCCCGTACAACAAGAAGTTCTGTAGGAATTCTTTCAGGCCCTCATCTGTCTCCAGGAAGCTCCGGCAGTCGATGGAGGGGACCTGGGCTTGCTGGTAGATCTGAGCATTCCAGAGGATCCGGGGGTGCATGACCTGCTGCTTCTGCCCCTCGTAGCTGTTCCTCGCCAGCCACTGCAGCCCGTACCGTGTCACGTGTCCATCCGGCCCTGGCACAGGGACAAGGGCAGAGTCACCAAAATCCCACTGGCCAGCCCGACATCATGGCACCTTCAGCCCAGGACAGGCCTCACCTTGTCACCTGTCTGGGGATGGGTCCTTTGCACCCTGCTGCCACCCGAAATATGACCTGAAAGGCCACAAGTCCTAAAGGTGTTATCATTGCTGCCACAACTCCGAATTCAGGGCAGCTGCTGCAACTCTCCAAATTCCCAGCTAACTGTTGCATCTGCAGTGGTTTTGGCTTTTGCTGACAGGCCTCCAAGGACAATCAAAGCCCTGAAGTCAAGCCCTCAAATAAAAGCCCCAGCAAAAGGAAGAAAGCAGCTGGGAAAGTGAGGAGAAAGGACAGAGAACGGGCATGGCGAGCAGGGCTGACAGCTGCTCACACAGAACAGGGAAGGAAAAGAGAAGCAACAATGTCATGCCCCATCTGTTCACCACCTGCACTGCTTGGGGAGTTTGACCAACCCAGACACTGCATACACACAAGAAGGGCTGGGGCAGGAAAACCACACCACTTTGATGCAGAGGTGTGTTTACAGCGAGAGCAGTGTTTAAAACCTGCTCACGGCTCAGTGTCTTCCCAGCCAGGCAGACCTGGGGGTAATGCTGTCCATCAGCAGGCACAGGAGGGCACAGGCGTTCAGGACTCACAGGTGAGGAAGAGTGTGCTCTCGTCCACGCGCACAGCCTGGGGCTGGATGGCCAGGTCCACGCTGGCCGTGTCCAGGCTGCGCTGGTTGGTCTTGGCGTTGTAGCAGGAGGCGGAGCGGCAGTGGTCCCGCAGCCACACGAAATCCAGGCGCATCACGGTGCTGCCGTACCTCAGCTCTGCCAGGGATGGGAGCAGAGGAGGCTTTGGGGCAACAGGGAGGACAAACAAAGCCAAGAATTGAAGCCCAGAGCCCACACTGTATCACCCCAGTTACAGGGCATCCCTTGACATAAACTGTCACCAGAGGAAGACCTGGCAGAGGATCTTATCAAAGGCCTGGCTCCTTTGCTTTGGAGCCACTGTGTGAAATGCTGAGCAATTCCCTTTGCTTGCAAGTCACTTGGAGCACTGAGATCTCACTGGCCTCAGCTGCCAACACTGAACAAGGTTGGGCAGCAGAGGTGGGCACACACCAGAGCTGGGGGGGCTGTGCCAGGGAAAGCCTGAGCATGGCACAGAAAATGGTGGCATGGCACAGCTCAGACAATTTCTGTTCAGGAATCCCTGGATTTGATTACTTATTTAGCAGTGCCTCACTTATAATAGAAGACAAGGCTGCTCCATCCTGCCTTTGGGAGTTCCAGCAGGGAACATGAAACGGTCTCCAGTGCGCATCCCTCTGACACAGGCTATTTCAGAAGGAAAACACACATCATTCCAGGGAACAAGGGTGGAATCCCTCCCTGCTGTCCCTGGGCAGAGCAGGAGCACCCTCACCCAGCACCTACCGAGATGGTCTCGGTGCAGCTGCCAGGCACAGCAGGGGGACGCTGGGGCTGTGGGGTGGCAGCGTGCAGGGACAGCCAGGACGGGCCCGGAGCCCCGCGGCAGCCACGGCCAGCGACATCCGGTGCTCCCACGCCGCCCCCGGAGCAGCCACGGCAGCCTCTGGCACCACATCCTGGCAGTCAGGAGACAGAGGACAAGGGGACTTGGATGTGATACTCTGTCCTAAAGCCCAGCAGGACACAGCCCTGAGGAGACACAAAGGACATACCAGGATCCTGTGAGGGTGGGCAGGCCCTGGCACAGGGTGCCCAGAGAAGCTGTGGCTGCCCTTGAATCCCTGGAAGTGACCAAGACCAAGCTGGACACAGGGCTTGGAGCCACTTGGGCTCATGGAAGGTGTCCCTGCCCTGGCAGGGGGTGGAATGGGATGAGCTTTAAGATCCCTTCCAACCTAAGCCATTCCATGATTCTGTGATTTACCAGGCAAAGCCAATCCAGGAGAGATAGCTGTGTTCAACACTCTTGTGCAAAACAGTGGCAAAGCCTCATCCCTGAAGGTCTTGTCCCCCCTCCCAGCATTCCCAGTTTGAATTCACCATTCCTGGATGGAACTGCAGCAATCAGGGAAGCAAAGTGACCTTGGTTAGGGAAGCAATAACAGAGGAATCTTGTAATTAGGCCAGTTCTAGAAAAAGCAGGCAAAACAATGAGGAGGAGGAGGAAGATCTCTGCTGCTGGTGAAGGACACAGCTGGCATGAAGGAGAAACCACCGTGATTAATTTCAGGATAGAGGTTAGAAGGCGCTTTCTCCAAGGGAAATTTGTAAAAACTCTTAAGTGAAAAGAGCAAGGGCAAAAACCTGACAAGTTTGAAGAGATGATGCCTCATTCTAAATGCCTGTCATGTTTATGAATTTCTGGGGGCCAGGTCCAAATCCAGCAGGATTTTAACAGCACTTTGAAGTGCACTGCAATGTGATCTCTCTGGATAAGACACAGGCTCAGAAAGCATTTCTTATCCTAGACTTCTGATTTTCCTTCGTTTTCTTATCTGGAGAGTCCAGGCACTGGAGCTCTGGCTGTCCAAGCTGCTTCTGCTCTGCAGAGACCTCAAAAGCTGCTGATAACAACCAAATCCACAGAGGTGCCACATTCCCAGCAGCAACTTGTTAAGCAGGGATAAAAGAATGCAGACATCCCTAGGGAGAAAAAGTGGGAATGTTTTTGAAGAGAAGGTTTGAGATGAAGGCACACTGACACACTTCAGCCACTGAGCTCTTTCCATGAGAAATTTTCCCAACATTCAATCTAAATCTCCCTTGGCACAGCTTGAGGGTGTTTCCTCTTGTCCTATCCCTTGTTACCCAGGAGAAGAGACCAAACCTCCTGGCTCCAGCCTCCTTTTCCAAGATATCCAGTTCCTGTTCCTGCTGCTCAGCTTTGAAAATCTGCTATAGGAAGAGGAATGAGCCTCATCTGACACACAAATCTCATAACCAAGAGAAGAAAACCTACAGCTACAAAACCCAGGAGCTGCCCCTGATTTTTCTCAGCTTTAAAATCTTAAAGAAATTATTTAAATCCCTGAACCAACAACTCACAAAGCTTATCTGAGAGAGGGAAAGTCTGTCCAGTTTGGCTTTTGGATCCACTATCCCAGTGAGGGGTAGAAAACAAGGAATCTTGCTTGCACACACAAAGGACCCAAAATGCCAGGAAAAGGCTCACCCACAAATCCACCAGCACATGGCCTGTGCCTGGGCCAGCTCCAGCCTTAGTCTGATCTTTCCACACACATTTCTTTGATCTCCTCCTCTCCCAATATCAAAACTGAGAAGGAAATTAACACAGGTAATGGGAAGTGACCCAGATAATTAAACCTAATCAGGGAGATCTTGTGTTGCTCTTCCTGTAAGAAAACACCACGGGCAGCCCAGTGAGAGCCTTAAATTCAATCTTTCCAAGACATACTAAAACTAAGAGGCATTAAACCCCCAAAATATCTGTATGATCAGGGAGGATTTATAATTTTTGTTGTTTCATCAGAGCTAAGAGCTGGATGAGCTACATGAACAGCAAACTCTCTTCCTGCACCTCCTGCTACCTCACCTTTATGCTTTATGTGGTCCAGACACACGGGCAGCAGTGAAATGAGAGAATTCCAGACAAGATTTCCCTTGGAATTCAAAGGGAAAGGGCAGGGGGGAGCAGACATTAAATGCTCAGTGCATAAACACACATGGTGGGTGACACAGGACCCACAGGGTGAAGGAGAGAACAGTGCTGGAGGGAAAAGCAGAAACCTCAAATCTGTTGTGATTTGAGGAATTCCCATCAGTCTTTGGAGAGAAAGGACAGGAGATGCTGTGGAAGGAGCAGAAAGGAAGGCTGGGTTTCACAGGGGTTAACCCTAACACTGCAGTTTGTCTCACAAGAAACACTTCAAGGAAACAAAACTGGGTTTAACCTCTCTGAGAAAAAGCCACAGTCCCCATTCTGGACAAAGGAAACGGTGAAAAAATGAGTGACCAAATAGTTTCAGCAATGGGAACACCTAAGAAAGGAGAAACCCACAAACCTGGAAGCTTTCACCAGCTTTTAGCCAAACCCTCCAGGGCAGGGGATGACCCTGCTGCCCTCCCTGCCCTGCTCCAGCCCTTCCAGCCTGTTTGTCCAGATCCTCTGGAAAAAAAAAAAAAAAGGTGTTTTCTATGAAAAACACCTCAAACATTCAGCTGCTCACACTCACTCAGTTTTTACTTCTGGAAGCACCTGGCTGGAACCAAGGTTTCTGTTCCATATGGAACAGGGAGCCGTCAGAAGCACAACAGTCCAAAGTGAGGGAAAGGAATTTGGCTTTTGATCCTCTGTAATCCTTTAACCTGACAGTTCTCTGCAGTGAAGGAACACCAAGAAAAAGAAAATTCTGCAAAGGCTGAGCTGCCCTGAGGACTCTGCCGGAGCCAGAGGAGCAAAGAGCACCAGCCCAGGTGACAAACCAGATCCCCCAGGATGGCAGCACCTCTTGGACAAGACACAGGCAGAGTTTAACAGCCTGAGCTGACTGAGTTAATTACAATTAATTACCACAGAGACAAAAAGCAGACTGGCTGTTCCCTGCTGAGCTCCTGCCCTCACCCTGCAGACAACTCCATCAGATCTCAGCTGTCAGGAGCCAGATTCCTCTTCCAGCCCTTCCCCACATGGGATTTCAATGAAATTAAGGAGCTAATAAAGACATCCCAGGCACTGCCAGCTTCACAGCTACTTCATTTTCCTGGAAGCAAAGGGAATTATCTGCTCATCCCACGTTTCATGCTGACCACCTGATGGCAGGTCCCATTCCCAGAACCTTATTCCAGCCTCCTGTTTGCATTTCTCCCAAGCAAAGCCTTCCCAGGCCCCACAGCTCAACAGAAACAAGTTCTAATTCTGTTTTTTTCCAGCAAAGCAGCCAGCCCTGATGGTAGAACCCCCCCCGCCCCGAGGAGTTACTCCAATAAACTCCTATTGCTAAATCACTCCATGCTCTGGGTCCTGCCCGGGCAAAGAGGAGCCAGGCAGCTCTCCCGGGCAGGGTGGGGCTGTGTTTTTCCAGGGAATGATGGAAAACAGCTCTGCCCACGAGCTGCAGCCTTTCATTCCCTTTCGCTGGGACAGTAATTCCCGTTCGAGCCCGGGCCTGGCATTACCTGGGACCCTGGAGCGGCGTGCGGAGCTGCGGGCCGGAGGAGCGAGGCTCGGGCGGGCTCGGGGTGC
>NW_005054504.1:414901-422737 GCF_000277835.1 Geospiza fortis | reverse complement strand
GGAGCAGCGCGGGGAGGACCCGCCGGGACTCTCGGGGCGGTGGCTCCGGTCCCTGGAGCTCCGCGTTGCTCTGCAGCACGAAGCACCCGCAGGGACAGAGCTGGTGGATCAGAAAAAGCTCCAGACCCGGCACTGGGAGCGGCAGGTGGCACTGGGGAGAACAGATGACACCTGGTGACACAGGAGCGCTGGGAGTGGTTACCTGGGGATTAGGATGAACCTGTCAGACACAGACAATTCCAGAATGGTTTGGGTGGGAAGAAACCTTAAAGCTCATCCCGTTCCAACTCCCTGCCTTGAGCAGAGACACCTTCCACTATCCCAGGTTCCTGCAAGCCCCATCTAAACTGGCCTGGAACAGGGGACATCCTAGGGACATTCTAGGGACATCCTGCTCTGTGCTTGAACGTGCTGGTGCCTCCCTGGGCAGGGAATGGGGCAGGACGAGGTCTCAGCGGCGCCTCCTCGGTACCTGTGCAGCCAAACCGCCCCAGCGAAGCCCTGGGAGATAATCTCCGGTGCGATGCCGCACTTTCCATGCCTGGTTTCCAAGATCCAGGTGTTCTGATTCTTTCCAGGTTCCCTGCCGTGGGTATGGGGGCAGAGGAGTCGCTCGCTGTCGCTGTCCTGGCAGCGAGGGGACGCGCTGGTGCCACCGCGGATTCCTGATTTCCGAGTGTTTTCAGGAAAGGGGTGGGGGCGGCGCCTGGAACAGGCAGAGGAGCTGTCGGGGATCTGCTGCTTCCCAAAACCTCGGTGCAGCTCCCGCGGGAGATAAACAAGTTAGTCACTGGGTGAGCTCACGGCAAAGGCATCCCGGCCTCCATGAGAATTTGTCACAGGCCCTTCCCGGGGTGCGAGCGTGTCCCGGTACCGGCTCCCGGGAGGAGGCAGCGGATGCGACGAGCAGCCTCGTGCTCCTCGTGCTCGGGCAGTGCCTGTCGCCTGTCCCTCGGTCCTTCCTGGCAGGAAGCCCGGGCCCTGCTCCCTCCGTGCCCGGGCACAGCCTCTCGGACGAGCAGGGACTCCCTGGGTGCCTGCGGGATCCAGGCGTGTTCCCGATGGAAGTGAAGGATGCAAGCAAACAGGATCAAACCGTGCCTGATCTGAAGGGCTGGGCTGGGAGCTCTGGGGGCTCTGGGGAGGGGGATCCCCCTTCCATGGTGTCCCACTGGCTGCCTTTGGGATGGGCAGTGCAGCAGCACTGGCGTGGCCCGTGGGTTAAGCTCATGGGGTTGTTTCTCCTTGTATGTGGAGCATGGGGGTCTCTGGAGCTCACTGGGATTTGTGGTCCCTCCTGTGCCCCACAGGGTCCCGTGGGACAGGGACAGGCAGTGTCCTCTTGGAAGAGGCCCATGTGCCCCCCAGGAGCCCAGCACTCTGGGATGCACCTGCTGCTTGGCCTCAGCACATAGGAACACGTGCTGGGAAAGAAAGTGCCTGGGAACTTTCTGGGGATTTCCCAGGGAGAGCTGGGATCTGGGAATTTTCTGCCCTCCCCCTTGTCCCCTCCTTCCTCACTCAAACACTGCTCCCGAGGTCACAAACGGCTTTAAAAAAAGCAACAGCCCACACAATGCTCTTCCCTTCTCCAGAGGGTGCTGGTGACGAGATCCCGCATCCGGCAGGGGATACGGAATTAGCCCTCTGCCTGGGAAAGGCCCTGGCAGGCCCTGCCAGCTGGTCCCACACCACGGGGCTCCCGTGGCCATGCGCAGAGGAAAAAGGCTCCGGATCTTACAGGTGCATCCTCCCTTGGGCCTGCTCCGTGGAGTCGTGCAAGAAATCCGTCCCCCTTCCCCACCCCAGGATTTCTTGGAAGTGGCCTTGGTGGTGCTGATGTCAAGCAGAGCTTTGGATGACGTGCAGGGCACATGGAGGTTTCTCTCTGCATGTGGGGGATATTTCTGGACAAGGTTAGGACAGGGAATTCATGTTTTCCAGGAAATCTTGTGGCAATTTCCACAAAAGCAGCAGGAACCAAGGGTGGCTGAGCCAAGGAGATGTTCCTGGAAATAGTTTGTAGGGCAAAAGCTCTGAAAAATATCACTGTGGATGTTGGAACAGTTTAATGAATGACCCAACTCGCCCCTGCCTGACATGAATGATCCAGCAAAACCCAACCCAACCAATCCAGTGGAAGCCAACACCAATGTCCCAACCCAACACGAATGCCCCAACCCAACATGAATGACCCAACCCGGTGTGAATGACCCAACCCAGCATGAATTACCCGACCCAACATGAATGCCCCAACCCAGCACGAATTACCCGACCCAACATGAATGCCCCAACCCAACACAAATGGCCCAAACCAACATAAATGACCCAGCACAACATGAATGTCCAACGTAATCCAACATGAAAAACACACCTCAATCTAACCTGACAGGAATGACCCAATCTAACTGACCCAACACAACCCAAAATGAATGACCTACCCAGCACAATCCCATGCAAAAGATCAATGTCACCCAGCATGAATGACCCACCTTGATCTAACCCAACCCAGCCCAACATGGTGGTGCATGGACTGGAGCTCCAGGTGGCTGGAGGTGGCTCCTGACCTACCTTTGCTGTTAGAATGAAACAGAAGGCAGTGGTGCAATGTTGAGGTGGCAATTGGTACTTGTTGCTCTTCCACTTCCAGGAGTCCTACTGCAGATGGGGACTTTCTGATTTGGTCATCTCTTCAGAGCAGCAAGAGGTTTTATTGTTTAATATTGTTCATTTTTTTGTGCGGGTGAATGCTTTGCCTGTTAAATAAACAGTTTTTTTCCACTTTTCTGCAAGGAAATATTTTCCTGAACCAGTGGGGAGAGGGGCTGCTTGAATCTGCTTTCTAGGGGAAACCCTTTGAAGGTTTCCTCCCAAATTTGCCCTAAACCAGCCATCAAGAAGAGCAAAGTCAAGGGACCTGCCTGAGAGATCCAGTTCCTGGGGGTAAATTGGCAAGACGGACAGTGCCAGATTCCCACTGCAGTCATCAACACGATCACAGCAATGTCTCCACCAACCAGCAAGAAGGAAACACAAGCTTTCCTAGGCACCATAGGTTTTTGGAGAACGGACCTGCCTGAGAGATCCAGTTCCTGGGGGTAAATTGGCAAGACGGACAGTGCCAGATTCCCACTGCAGTCATCAACACGATCACAGCAATGTCTCCACCAACCAGCAAGAAGGAAACACAAGCTTTCCTAGGCACCATAGGTTTTTGGAGAACGGACATTCCTGAGTACAGCCAAATTGTGAGCCCTTTCTACCTGGTCACCAGCAAGAAGAATGATTTCCACTGGGTCCCTGAGCAGCGACAAGCCTTTGGCCAGATCAAACAGGAGATCGCTCATGCGGTTGCCCTTGGCCCAGTCAGGATGGGACCAGAGGTAAAGAACGTGCTCTGCTCTGCAGCTGGGAACCATGGCTTGTCCTGGAGCCTTTGGCAGAAGGTGCCTGAAGAGACTTGAGGCCGACCACAGGGATTCTGGAACTGAAGTTACAGAGGGTCCGAAGCCAACTACACTCCCACAGAGAGAGATTTCTTAATCTTGGCTGCCTATGAAGGAGTTCAAGCTGCCTCAGAGGTGATTGGCATGGAAGCACAACTCCTCCTGGCACCCCGACTACCGGTGCTGGGGTGGATGTTCAAAGGAAGGGTTCCCACCACCCACCACGCTACTGACGCCACATGGAGTAAGTGGATTGCTCTCATCATGCAGCATGCCCCTATTGGAAACTCAAATTGCCCTGGGATTTTGGAGATAATTACAAAGTGGCCAGAAGGTGAAAACTTTGGTCTCTCTGATGAAGAGGAGCAGGAACAAGTGATGAAGGCTGGAGAAGCTCCACCATACAACCAACTGCCAGCAGAGGAAACACGCTACGCTCTTTTCACTGACGGCTCCTGTCGCATCGTAGGGATTACCTGGAGGTGGAAAGCAGCTCTGTGGAGCACCACATGACAGGTTGCTCAAGCTACCGAAGGAGAAGGTGGACCAAGTCAACTTGCGGAACTCAAGGGCATTCAGCTGGCCCAGGACATTGCTGAAAGAGAGAAGTGGCCAAAGCTCTACCTTTATACTAATTTGTGAATGGTAGCCAATGCTCTGTGCAGCTGGCTGGAAAGGTGGAAAAAGGCCAGCTGGCAGCGTAGAGGAAAACCAATTTCAGCTACTGATGAGTGGAAAGACATTGCTACCAGGGTAGGGAGGCTACCTGTGAAGGTCTGCCATGTAGATGCCCCTGTCCCCAAGAGTCGGGCTAATGAGGAACACCGAAACAATGAGCAGGTAGATCAGGCAGCAAAGATAGGGGTGTCCAAGATAGACCTAGATTGGGAACACGAGGGAGAGATATCCCTAGCTCGATGGGCCCATGATGCCTGAGGCCATCAGGGCAGAGATGCCACCTATAAGTGGGCATGAGACCGAGGGGTGGATCTAACCATGGACAGTATTTCTCAGGTTATCCATGATTGTGAGACGTGCGCTGCCATCAAGCAGGCCAAGCGAGTGAAGCCCCTGTGGTATGGTGGGCGGTGGTCCCAGTACAAGTATGGGGAGGCCTGGCAGATTGACTCCATCACACTGCCCCAGACACGCCAGGGCAAGCGCTACGTGCTGACCATGGTGGAAGCCACCACTGGATGGTTGGAGGCATGGTATCCCTGAGAGAATTGAGTCCAACAACAGGACTCATTTCAAGAACAGCCTTATTAACACCTGGGCTAGAGAACATGGCATTGAGTGGGTGTACCATATTCCTTATCATGCACCAGCGGCTGGGAAGATTGAACGGTGCAATGGCCTGCTTAAAACCACCTTGAAGGCACTGGGTGGGGGGACTTTCAAGAACTGGGAGATTAATTTAGCAAAGGCCATGTGGTGAGTGAACATCTGAGGTTCCACAAATCGAGCAGGCCCTGCCCTGTCTGAGCCCTTGTGAACAACAGATAGAGGTAAGGCTCCAGTGGTACACATGAGTGATATGCTGGGAAAAACTGTTTGGGTTAATTCTGCCTCCAGTAAAGACAATCCCTCCCGTGGGGTTGTCTTCACTCAGGGACCAAGTTGCACCTGGTGGGTGATGCAAAAAGATGGAGAGACCCAATGTACACTGCAAAGAGACCTTGTTTTAGGGTGAACTATTCATGACACTGGGCATGACACATCCATATATGTCTTAGGTTGCAAGATGTTATTGGGGGTGTGCATTCTATTTGCCATCTGTTAGAGCTGAGGGAGTTATCTTCTGTTCATTGGGCAGTTTGCTTTATCTCTTCCATAACCAATCCTCCCTCCAGGAGATCTCTGCTGTCCATGGCCACTGAGTGTCCCTGCAGGGCTGATCCAATTCCAGCATCCCATGGGGAGATGCTGCGCCCAGGGGAGGAGCCAAGCATTCCTACCTGGATCCAATCTGAGCCTGGAGCAGCACAGCAGCCTTTGCCCCCTGCATTGCCAGAGGAGCAGCTTTCTGCTGCCCTGCATTGCCAGAGGGAGCCCAGGCCCATCTGCAGCAGCCCTGGAGCTGCAGAGGAAAACTCCCCCCTTGTGCAGGATCCCTGCTCCAGCAGCAGCACAGCTGGCACTGCAGGAGGGCTGAGCCCCCATGGGATGGGGCTGTGCCACCCCCTGACACACAGGGGTCAGCTCTTGTTCTGACTCTGGCAGTGGTTTGGTTTTTTCTGTTTGTACTATTGCATTTGTAGTTTTCATTTTCCTAATAAAGAACTGTTATTCCTATTCCCATATCTGTGCCTGACAGCCCCTTAATTTCAAAATTATAATAATTTGGAGGGAAGGGGTTTACATTTTCCATTTCAGGGGGGCTCCTACCTTCCTTAAGCAGGTACCTGTCTTTTCAAACCAAGACACTCAGTCTGCTCCAGAACTGAGGTTAAGTTGAACTTCTGAACTTTTATTAAATTTATGCAGTTATTTTGCCATGTAGATCCCAGAGTCACCAACGTGCAGGAAAGTTCAAACACAGGGTTTATTCTTTTTGTTTTTCCTTTTTTTAAAAAAAAGTTAAGGATATAAAGAAAACTTTATTAATAGAATTAAAAGAAAAATAATTAGAAATCAGAATAAACCTTCAGAACACTTCTCATCCCTCCAACTTTCCTTTCTTTTTCCCACTGACAATGTAAAGAGATAAATTTGGTATATTCAGCCAGGTTAAAAAATAATAAAAATAAAAAAATAACCTTTAAAATAATCATTCTTCAGTCCACTTAGAGTGAGGAGTCTCTCCTGCCATACCATGGAGACTTTTCCACAAGAAACAGTTCTCTCGTGGTTTTAATTTTCACAAATAGCACCTGCCCAGAAATCTGCAATCGTGAAGTCCCTCCCGCGGTTTTGGTAGTTTTCCCACAACTACCACAAGGGTCATTTCAGCTTATTGGGGCTCAGTTTTAAGGATGAACTGTTCTAGCATAGAAACAAAAGTTCTTTTATCTCTGGGAACAGAGATTTTCTTTTTCCATTCCTGAGGCAAGGTTTTTCCTGTCTCTCATTTGTCTCTGTTCAAGCTTCTCATTGGATCACAGCTACTTCCACATTTGCTTGCTTCAACACGGGTGCCTCTGCTCAGAGTGGTGGTTAGAACGCTACATCCCCCCAGTGCATTCCATGAGTTACAGAGAAAAAAGAGTCTGATGTATCAATTATATCTTCACCATTGCCTTACAAGAGAATTTCAGCCCAAGACTAAGGCATCTCCTCATTCTCCTCCCATCTGGGATTTGACTCCTTCTTTACTGACGGTGGTGTCTCCATGTTGTTTTCTTTACGTGTCTTCATCCTTTCTTATCCTCTTACTTGAGAGAGGATTGATGTCTGTAAGTTTCATCTGTGCACTGAAAGAGTTGATACCTCACCCGGGCTGTGGATGGCCGTGTGATCTCTGCTGTGATGGTAGTGGAGCTGCTTGTGCTGTTGATTTCGGCTCTTGCCGCGCTGAGGGGGCGGCCTGAGCCAGGCTCCCAATGGCAGCAGGAGCGGCCAGGATTTCTGTGGCCTGCCCACAACTCAGCGGCAGCATGCCACAGCTTCCCCTCTCTCTGTCCAGTGGCTGTGGGTGCGAAATAAATAGGGCAGGAGATCTTTCTCCTTTTTAATCCTTTATTAAAAATCAGCTTGGGTGGGGAGAACCAACAGGTTGCGCTCACACTGCCGCTGCTCCCAGGAATGGCATGGCGGAGGAGGAAGAGTGCAGCTGTGTCTGTTGGTCTGCAGACAGAGCTGGGGCTTCTGTCCTCACGAGAGCACCAGGAGATTCCCAGTTTTTCAGTTTGACATTTGAAGTCCTCTTTCTAGCTGACATCTTTTTAGGTTAGGGTGAGAGGTAAAAAGGGTCTTAGCGGACACTGGATTCTGTTCCTCACATCCAGGCATCACTTCGATCTCTTTATTCCGTGGTGGCTCATTGTTTTAGGAGTTTTTCCTGCTAGATTTGGTAAGGAATTTCCCTCATTTTCCCTCATTTGCCAGCCTCAATGTCACCTCCTCCTCATAGTCCCGGGTGCCACCTTCCAGGAGGCAGCAGGGGGATACTCAACAAAGGGTGATTTCCAACCATCAAGAACAGGTAATTAAAGGAAAACTATTAACAACAGGGGATTACAACATGAAATTATTAACAATAAATAATTAGAACTCCAACTTGGCAGCAATTGGTTTAACTTGTGAACTCTGCAACCTTTTAAAAAAAAGGGACAACTTTTCTACTCATAACAGGTGGAACTCAGCTGCCGCAGAATTTCAGCCAAGCTGTGCTGGGGGCCAGCCTGGCCGCATGGTGGAATGAGCCCAGCCCAGCCAGGGCCCGCGCAGA